>NC_088880.1:34490908-34717341 GCF_032884065.1 Artemia franciscana | reverse complement strand
TTTCCCGGATATTGGTCGAAACTGACGGAGCTTGCTGGAAAAATACCCCAGTCTACTTATAAATATCTGCCCGCCCACGGAGGCCTTACTCGTTTGCTTTAGTTTCTTGTTCTTTCTGTTTTGTGCAGTGTTTGTTTTGTTTCTTTTATTGATACTCCGCTTTGATTTTTTGTAGCGGGTCAAAAATAAATTATTATTATTATTATTATATAGAAATGCTATCAACTTTAACACATAAAAATGATAACAACTATAACACGTAAAAATAACAACTAAAATTCTATAATTCTATAACACAAATAAGGCTAACTACTGTAACCCATAAAAAGCTAACAACTAAAACACATTAAAATTTTAACAATTGTAAAATAAATTATAATATAATAGTGCTAACAACAATAATACAGGAAATGCAAACAACTAAAGGCTAACATAACAATGCTAACAACTGTAACATATTGAAATGCTATCAACTTTAACACATAAAAATGATAACAACTATAACACGTAAAAATAACAACCGAATTCTATAACACAAATAATGCTAACTACTATAACCCATAAAAATGCTAAAAACTAAAACACATCAAAATTCTAACAATTGTAATACAGAAAATGCAAACAACTATAGGCTAACATAACAATGCTAACAACTGTAATATATAGAAATGCTATCAACTTTAACATATAAAAGTGATGACAACTTTAACACATAAAAATAACAACTAAAATTTTATAATTTTATAACACAAATAAGGCTAACTACTATAACCCATAAACATGCTAACAACTAAAACACATTAAAACTCTAACAATTGTAATATAAATTATAATATAATAGTGCTAACAACAATAATATAGAAAATGCAAACAACTATAGGCTAACAAATAACAATGTGTTAAAACATATAGAAATATATCAAACATATAGAAATGCTATCACTATATAGCAACTATAGCATACTAAATGCAACTAAATACTAAATAGCAATTAAATGCATATACAACTATAGGCTAACACATAACAATGATAACAACTGTAACATATAGAAATGCTATCAACTTTAACATATAAAAATGATAACAACTATAACACATAAAAATAACAACTAAATTATATAGTTCTATACCACAGATAAGGCTAACTATTATAACCCATAAAAATGCTAACAACTAAAACACATTAAATTCTAATAATTTTAATATAAATCAAAATATAATAGTGCTAACAACAATAATACGGAAAAATGCAAACAATTATAGGCCAACACATAACAATGCTAACAACGAAAACACATTAAAATTCTAACAATTGTAATACAAATTATAATATAAGAGTGCTAGCAACAATAATATAGAAAATGCAAACAATCGTAGGCTAACACATAACAATGCTAACAACTGTAACATATAGAAATGCTATCAACTTTAACACATAAAAATGATAACAACTATAACACATAAAAGTAACAACTAAAATTCTATAATTCTATAACACAAATAAGGCTAATTACTATAACCCATAAAAATGCTAATAACTAAAAAACATTAAAGTTCTAACAATTGTAATATAAATTATAATGTAATAGTGCTAACAACAATAATACAGAAAATGCAAACAACTATAGGCTAACAAATAACAATGCTAACAATTGTAACATAAAAAATGCTATCAACTTTAACACATAAAAATGATAACAACTATAACACATAAAAGTAACAACTAAAATTGTATAATTCTACAACACAAATAAGGCTAACTACTATAACCCATAAAAATGCTAACAACTAAAAAACATTAAAATTCTAACAATTGTAATATAAATTGTAATGTAATAGTGCTAACAACAATAATACAGAAAATGCAAACAACTATAGGCTAACAAATAACAATGTTAACAACTGTAACATATAGAAATGCTATCAACCTCAACACGTAAAAATGATAACAACCATAATACGTAAAAATAACAACTAAAATTCTATAATTCTATAAGACAAATAAGTCGAACTACTATAGCCCATAAAAATGCCAACAACTAAAACACATTAATATTCTAACAATTATATTATAGATTATAGTGCTAGCAAGTATAACACAAATAAGGCAAACAAATATAACAGAAATAATGCAAACAACTATAATAAATAAAAACACTAATAACTAAAACACATAAAAATACTAACAACTATAATATAAATTGTTATGCTAGCAACCATAATACAAACAAAACTAACGACTATAACACATAAAAAATAAATGCTAACAACTATAACACATCAAGATCAAGAATCTATAATACAAATTTTAGTGCTAAGAACTATGAACTATAAATCAAATAATAACAACTTCAACGTATAACAATGCTAACAAATAAAACACATAAAATAAAACACATAAAATTGTTAACAACTATAATATAATTTGTAGTTCTAACAATTATAACAAAAATATCGCTAACGACTATAGCACAAAAAATGTTAAAAACTATAATACACCAAGATGCTAACGACCATAGTATAAGTTATAGTGCTAACAGGTATAAGACGCATAATACTAACAACTATAAAACATAACAATGCTAACAAATAAAACACATAAAATTGTTAACAACTATAATACAATTTGTAGTTCTAACAATTATAACAAAAATATCGCTAACGACTATAGCACAAAAAATGTTAAAAACTATAATACACCAAGATACTAACGACCATAATATAAGTTATAGTGCTAACAGGTATAAGACGCATAATATTAACAACTATAAAACATAACAATGCTAACAAATAAAACACATAAAATTGTTAACAACTATAATACAATTTGTAGTTCTAACAATTATAACAAAAATATCGCTAACGACTATAGCACAAAAAATGTTAAAAACTATAATACACCAAGATGCTAACGACCATAATATAAGTTATAGTGCTAACAGGTATAAGACGCATAATACTAACAACTATAAAACATAACAATGCTAACAAATAAAACACATGAAATTGTTAACAACTATAATACAATTTGTAGTTCTAACAATTATAACAAAAATATCGCTAACGACTATAGCACAAAAAATGTTAAAAACTATAATACACCAAGATGCTAACGACCATAATATAAGTTATAGTGCTAACAGGTATATGACGCATAATACTAACAACTATAAAACATAACAATGCTAACAAATAAAACACATAAAATTGTTAACAACTATAATATAATTTGTAGTTCTAACAATTATAACAAAAATATCGCTAACGACTATAGCACAAAAAATGCTAAAAACTATAATACACCAAGATGCTAACGACCATAATATAAGTTATAGTGCTAACAGGTATAAGACGCATAATACTAACAACTATAAAACATAACAATGATAACAAATAAAACACATAAAATTGTTAACAACTATAACATAATTTGTAGTTCTAACAATTATAACAAAAATATCGCTAACGACTATAGCACAAAAAATGTTAAAACTATAATACACCAAGATGCTAACGACCATAATATAAGTTATAGTGCTAACAGGTATAAGACGCATAATACTAACAACTATAAAACATAACAATGCTAACAAATAAAACATATAAAATTGTTAACAACTATAATATAATTTGTAGTTCTAACAATTATAACAAAAATATCGCTAACGACTATAGCACAAAAAATGTAAAAACTATAATACACCAAGATGCTAACGACCATGTATAAGTTATAGTGCTAACAGGTATAAGACGCATAATACTAACAACTATAAAACATAACAATGCTAACAAATAAAACACATAAAATTGTTAACAACTATAATATAATTTGTAGTTCTAACAATTATAACAAAAATATCGCTAACGACTATAGCACAAAAAAATGTTAAAAACTATAATACACCAGATGCTAACGACCATAGTATAAGTTATAGTGCTAACAGGTATAAGACGCATAATACTAACAACTATAAAACATAACAATGCTAACAATTAAAACACATAAAATTGTTAACAACTATAATATAATTTGTAGTTCTAACATTATAACAAAATATCGCTAACGACTATAGCACAAAAAATGTTAAAAACTATAATACACCAAGATGCTAACGACCATAATATAAGTTATAGTGCTAAACAGGTATAAGACGCATAATACTAACAACTATAAAACATAACAATGCTAACAAATAAAACACATAAAATTGTTAACAACTATAATATAATTTGTAGTTCTAACAATTATAACAAAAATATCGCTAACGACTATAGCACAAAAAATGTTAAAAACTATAATACACCAAGATGCTAACGACCATAGTATAAGTTATAGTGCTAACAGGTATAAGACGCATAATACTAACAACTATAAAACATAACAATGCTAACAAATAAAACACATAAAATTGTTAACAACTATAATATAATTTGTAGTTCTAACAATTATAACAAAAATAATCGCTAACGACTATAGCACAAAAAATGTTAAAAACTATAATACACCAAGATGCTAACGACCATAGTATAAGTTATAGTGCTAACAGGTATAAGACGCATAATACTAACAACTATTAAACATAACAATGCTAACAAATAAAACACATAAAATTGTTAACAACTATAATATAATTTGTAGTTCTAACAATTATAACAAAAATATCGCTAACGACTATAGCACAAAAAATGTTAAAAACTATAATACACCAAGATGCTAACGACCATAGTATAAGTTATAGTGCTAACAGGTATAAGACGCATAATACTAACAACTATAAAACATAACAATGCTAACAAATAAAACACATAAAATTGTTAACAACTATAATATAATTTGTAGTTCTAACAATTATAACAAAAATATCGCTAACGACTATAGCACAAAAAATGTTAAAAACTATAATACACCAAGATGCTAACGACCATAGTATAAGTTATAGTGCTAACAGGTATAAGACGCATAATACTAACAACTATAAAACATAACAATGCTAACAAATAAAACACATAAAATTGTTAACAACTATAATATAATTTGTAGTTCTAACAATTATAACAAAAATATCGCTAACGACTATAGCACAAAAAATGTTAAAAATCATAATACACCAAGATGCTAACGACCATAGTATAAGTTATAGTGCTAACAGGTATAAGACGCATAATACTAACAACTATAAAACATAACAATGCTAACAAATAAAACACATAAAATTGTTAACAACTATAATACAATTTGTAGTTCTAATAATTATAACAAAAATATCGCTAACGACTATAGCACAAAAAATGTTAAAAACTATAATACACCAAGATGCTAACGACCATAATATAAGTTATAGTGCTAACAGGTATAACACGCATAATACTAACAACTATAAAACATAACAATGCTAACAACTAAAGCACATAAAAATACTAACCCCTATAATATTGGTTATAATGCTAGTAACTGTAATACAGATAATGTCAACGACTCAAGCGAATAAAAATGCTAACAGTAACACATCAAAGTCAAACAACTACAATACAAATTGTAGCGCTGTAAATTATAACACATCAGAATGCTAAGATTATCATACATAAAAATGCTAACAACTGGAATATAAATTAAAGCGCTAATAACTATAACACAAACACTTCATGTAACAACTTTAACGCATAGCAATGCTAACAATAGTACAATCATGAGAATATTAGCAAGTATAGTATCAATTATAGTGCTAACAACTATAACACAAATAATGATAAAAATTATAACACATAATAATGCTAACATCTATAACACAAAAATGTTAACAACTATAATATAAATCATATATAAAAACTAATAACTATAACATATAAAAATGGCAGCTACAAACAACTAAGACAATAAATTGGTACACTTACTTTTAGAAATTCAAACTCTTTCTGGGTAGTGAACGACGTTCATGGGTCATGTCGACTACAATATTTAAATATGGCAGTAGAAAGCTTATTAGAAAGGATATAATATCTAAGCAGGAAGCATAACGAGGGCTGAAAAATCCAAAAGGCTGCATAATGTCATCATCTTCGCTTTTAAGTGTTACAATGCAACATAAGAAGCATATGAGGACGAAAGGCCAGAATGACCGACGAGAGTGTTGAGCTGCTGACCGCAGCGAGGTTTTGAGAACCTTAAAGCCGTTCATACTAAATGTTACATCCATACTAGACAGTTTTTGGTCAGCCGATGTAAATCCTGAAAGGATCCCAGAGAAAGATGCTTTCGTTTGCTCATCTTTCAATCCCAGATATGGTAGAAGTTCTGCATAATACGAAAGGTCAAACAAAATTTTCATTTTGGTAAAAATTCTAGTTGTTTTCAAATTTCCCAGGGCGTCGGTTGCCCCTTCAAACAACACTATTTCTTTTTTTTTATCTTTTTTTCTGATAATTTGCGTTTAATGTGCTTCGTACTATTAGCTGGAAGGTACTTACTCATAGGACCTAGAATAGAGGCAAGAACATCAAAGACACCTCCAAGAACCCCCGTTTTCGAAGTGGTCAATATTTTTGATTCAAAATTAACAGATCCATCACCATGTTTTGAAAATTTATTTTCCACCTGTAGAACTTCATTTGAAATAGTAACAAATATACTTTTGGAGGGGTCGTATTCAGGTAAAATAGTGGAACCCTTGAGCAATTCAAGCTCTAGTCCATCAAGGGTGATAGTGGTCTCTATTGTAGTCCAGACACATGGCATTAGAATCCCAGGAGAATCTGGGCCGTCAGAAAAAGGGAAACGTTTCTCTTTGGACTCCGAGATTTTATCAGAAATTCCGGTCTCATTTATATTTTCTGATAGGGTTTTCAGGATTGTAGGAAAATCTGTCTCTTTGAGCGAGACACTCATTTTAGTAATTTTTTGCTTTTATTGATATGTCATAATCTGATTTGTCCCTCTTTAAAGTTCTTCTTTCTATTTCTATTGTGAAAGTAATGGGCTTCGTCAGACTTCTTTGAAAGTAGATCTTCCCGTTCTTGTACACTCCTGTCAGAAGCTTAAAATTTTTTAGTTTTATAGTAACTTTTTGTCCTTGGGTTATGTCTTTAGGGACAAGCTCAAAATGATTGTTTAATGTGATTTTACTAAAGTTAAAGACGACAACAAAGCCTTCAGTTGAGTCTCGAGGAATTACCACAATAGGTGCAGCTATAGAAACATCAAACGTTACCCGAGTTTTGAATATTTTCTTTGGATCCGCGTTAGTCTGCTTTTTTGAAGCATTTTTTGTAACTTCAGATTTAGTTTTACGTATTGAAAGAAGAAATCTCAAAATGTCCTTAACGGCTCCACTAGGGTTGAACAACAGTAACTGGGGGGCAATTATTTTTATATTCATATGATGTTTGACGAAATCACTCAGATCTTTATATTTCAATGAATATATTCTGACAATAACATCTAGAGGGGTTGCTTGATCAACCTGTTGAAGAATTGAATGATAAGCCGTTTTATTAATTTTTGTATCTTTTATTTCTACCTTACAGATTCTAAAGTGCCATTGCTGTTCAACCTCTGAAATGTTTGCTTTTAGGCTACCTTTAGTGATTTGGAGTGCCACAAGAGGATGATTTTCAACTCCACAAAAATGTGCAATATTTAGCACCAATGAAGACAAACAAATGTTTAATGAAAACCAGGGTTGTTGCCTTTCCTCGTTATCTTGGTTTGTGTCTTCTTCCTCAGTATGATATTTTCTTTTTGTTAGTATTTCCTTATCAGCCAATGGTGGCATCCAGGCCTCAATGATCTTTAAAACCACTCTAAAGTCTGTAGAATCTGTAATAAAAATCTGTAAAGGCAAGACGTTCATGGTCAATTTATGCTTGCACATAATGTGGTCCTTTTTGGTGCTTTCATAATGAACAGATACTTGGTTACTACAGTCTTTTAGGCTAAGAGAGTGACGCCTAATTAAAGCATGATTTCCACTTTCTATTATAAAATTTTTTACTGAGGCCAAAACTCTTATATAGTCTGTATGGAATGTTTGCGAAAAGTCGAAGTCAATATCTTCAATTTTCACTTTTATATCCGCCACATTTCCATTTAATTCATCGTCTTCTTCTGGAACGTCTTGTTCCCGATAAACTTCCTCAGAATCTACTGCATTTTCTTTTTTATTATTTTTAATGAGGTCGAAAAGGTAGGATAGAAGTGGCCCAAGCAAGGATCTAAGTGACCAGCTGGAATTCTCTTTATCTTTGCAATCTTTTAATTTCCCCTCAAATTTTGATTTCCAGTGCCCTTTACGACACCAAACGTCAAGTTCATTAATTTTTCCAGTCTTCCTAAATAGCCCTTTTTTATTTTCTGAACTGCAGAGAAGCTCCTTAAGGGTCGCACCCACCGTAAATGGCCTCTCTTCAATTTTTCTTTCACTTTTGATGTTGACATTCCTGAGGGTTAGATCGATGTTTCGTTTGAAAAAGCCTACCAATTTTTGTCGAGTAGAGGAACCAGTTGTAAGAACATTTTCCTTTGCCTGTTCTAATTTCATATCCAAGTGCTCTTGGACGTTATCGTTGGATAACGTTTTGAAGTCTCCTTTTGATGATGTTTTGATAACGTTATCGTCATACGTTTTTGAAGACTCGTCTAATGTTACGTCGGAAATCCTGATATTCCATTTTTTAGAGAATATTATTGGGAACGGGAATTCTATCAAAATAGAACCTATATGGCCTATCGTTATTTCCAAGGGAAAGTTCAAGTATGCCAAGGCTTTCCGCTTAAGATAAATATCTCTAATTATGAATTTCCCCTTCAATAATTGAAGGTCAAAACTGAAACCTTCAGCCAAGTATTCTTGTATGTTAACCTTAATGGTGCTTGATATTATTTTCTTGGTTATTTTGAAAGCCATTATTCCTCCACTCACGATAAGTAGTTTGGATGATACTTTTTTAACGAAATGAAACCAATTTTTCATGATTTCCCAGACTTAGTTAATCAGTTGAATTGACATTGAACTCTTTTGCCTAAGTTTAGTATAACTAAGTTCAGTATAAGTTTACATCAAAGAAATTTTATTATTGCGTTTACCTTTTAAAATTTCTACTCTTTAAGGTTATTTTGCTTTTTTTGAAATAAATAAGAAAAAATGTAACACCAGCTATTTTTAATTTTAAGGAAGCTCCGACGTAAGGTGGTTAACTATGATGCCACATTTTATTCAAACCCTAACTTTAATTGCGGCATAACTTTACTAGCATGTTGGTGTTTTGTTTATGTATGGTAGATTTTTATTAGTATTAAAAAAAACTAGTTTTTTTTAACTGAAAGTAAGGAGCGACATTAAAACATAAAACGAAGAGAAATTACTCCGTATGTGGAATGGGTTGTCCCCTCCTCAACACCTCGCTCTTTCCGCTAAATTTTTTTTTTACTGTTGTAAAAAGTAGAACTGTGACAAAGAGTCAAACTTTAGCGTAAAGAGCGAGGGATTGCAGAGGGGACAACCCATTCCATATGCGGAGTAATTTCTGTTCGTTTTAAGTTTTAATGTCGCTCCTTACTTTCAGTTAAAAAAACTAGTTTTTTCATTTAATTTCTGAACGTTTTTGAATTAATGCATGTTTGATTTTGACTCTCCCCACATAAATTATTAAAATCAAATTTGCATATTAATTTTTTTTGGCTAAATGGCTGTCTCTTAGTTTTGATCAGACGATTTTGAGAAATACGGGGTGGGGAAGGAGGCCTAGTTGCCCTCCTATTTTTCGGTTACTTAAAAAGGCAACTAGAACTTTTAATATTTAACGACGTTTTTATTAGTAAAAATATACGTAACTTGAGAATTAACTTACGTAACAGACTTTTACATTCTTATATTTTTATTATGTATATGAGGGGGTTTGTCCCCTCGTTAATACCTCGCTCTTTACGCTAAATCTTAAGTTTTGTCCCAATTCTTTAAGAGTGACCCCTGAATCAGAAAGGCCGTAGAATAAATAGTTGAAATTACTAAAAATACTTTAGCATAACTTCTTGCAAAAAATACGAAATTCCACATTTTTGTAGATAGGAGCTTGAAATTTTCGCTATAGGGTTCTCTGATACGCTGAATGCGATGGTGTGATTTTCGTTAAGATTCTATGACTTTTGGGGGGTGTTTCTCCCTATTTTCCAAAATAAGGCAAATTTTCTCAGGTTCGTAACTTTTGATGACAAAAACTAAATTTGATAAAACTCATATATTTAAGATCAGCATGAAAACCCGATTCTTTTGATGTATCTCTTAGCATCAAAATTCCGTTTTTTTAGGGTTTCGTTTACTATTGAGCTGGGTCGCTCCTTACTACAGTTCGTTACCACGAACTGTTTGATAAGTGAGTGCGAAGCATGTCCAATTTGGCTGCTAATTAGTTGATAAAGTGCAAGTAACGTGTAGAGTTAAAATAATTTTTGAATTGTTAAGTGTTGTGGTTATTGAGAGGAGGGGAGGTGGTATATTAACAAAAATGAAATAAAAATGACGTCATGACTTTAACCTTTACAATGCATGTCCTTCATTTTAACGAGCAGTGGGGTCGACAAGGTTCAAGTTACTATAATAAACTAGCTGTTGGGGTGGCGCTTCAAGCCACCCCAACACCTAGTTGGTGGGGCGCTTCGCCAACCCCCAAGCCCCCCCTTGCGCGTAAGTCGTTACGCGCCATATTAGTTACCCGCCATTGTAGTTGTGTCCCTGTATCCCACCTGTGAATAGAGATGTATATATATATATATATATATATATATATATATATATATATATATATATATATATATATATATATATATATATATATATATATGTTTTTAACTACGTAAAACATGCGAATATACAACATTCTTCGCTGTCCCATTGTCTGCATATAAATAGATTGTCAGGTTTACTGACTCTTGAACATGCAACATATAATTGTCCATGGGAAAAACAATCCGTATTCAGATCTATACCTCATTATTCTAATGATGTGTCCCTGTGTCCCGGTCGTCATTTATATTCCCTGTGTCCCGGTTGTCATTGGTGTCCCGTTATCCCAGTTTGTAATTTCTCTTTGAGTGTCCCGGTCGTCATTTATATTCCCTGTGTCCCGGTCGTCATTTGTGTCCCGGTCTGTAATTTCTATTCGAACAATCCCTGTGTCCCGGTCGTCATTTATATATCCCGCCTGTGCCTCCGGCGTCCCCGTTGTAGTTGTGCCCCTATGTCCCGGTCGTCATTTATATTCCCCATGTTCCGGTTGTGATTTGTGTCCGGGTGTCCCAGTCTGTAATTTCTCTTTGAGGTTCCCGGTCGTCATTTATATTCCCTGTGTCCCGGTCGTCATTTGTTTCCCGGTGTCCCGGTATGTAATTTCATCAGTTGACAAACATGACGTCAGTCGACAAACAACTTTATGACGCATATAGCTCAATCCTTATAATGACGTCAGTCGACAAACATGACGTCAGTCGACACACAAACATGACGTCACTCGACACACACACACATACTCACAGACAACTTATTTATATATATATATAGACTAGCTGTTGGGGTGGCGCTTCGCGCCACACCAACACCTAGTTGGTGGGGGTGCTTCGCCCCCCCCATGCCCCCCCGCGCGCGTAAGTCGTTACGCGCCATATTAGTTACGTGCCATTGTAGTTTTGTCCCTGTGTCCCACCTGTGAATATATATATATATATATATATATATATATATATATACTAGCTGTTGGGGTGGCGCTTCGCGCCACCCCAACACCTAGTTGGTGGGGGCGCTTCGCCCCCCCCCCCCAAGCCCCCCCGCGCGCGTAAGTCGTTACGCGCCATATTAGTTACGCGCCATTGTAGTTGTGTCCCTATGTCCCACCTGTGAATATAGATAGATATAGATATATATATATATATATATATATATATATATATATATATATATATATATATATATATATATATATATATATATATATATATATATATATATATGTTTTTAACTACGTAAAACTTGCGAATATACAACATTCTTTGCTGTCCCATTGTCTGTGCATATAAATAGATTGTCAGGTTTACCGACTCTTGAACATGCAACATATAATGGTCCATGGGAAAACAATCCGTATTCAGATCTATACCTCATGATTCTAATGATTGCCCTTGAGCTTTGTTGATGGTGATTGCTAATCGACCATTCCCTGAGTCGCCATCGTCATTTATATATCCCCCTGTGCACCCCGGCGTCCCCTTTGTAGTTATGTCCCTGTGTCCCGGTCGTCATTTATATTCCCTGTGTCCCGGTCGTCATTTGTGTCCCGGTGTTCCAGTCTGTGATTTCTCTTTGAGTGTCCCGGGCGTCATTTATATTCCTTGTGTCCCGGTGTCCCGGTCGTCATTTATATCCCCCTGTGCCCCCTGGTGTCCCCATTGTAGTTGTGTCCCTGTGTCCCGGTCGTCATTTATATTCCCTGTGTCCCGGTCGTCATTTGTATCCCGGTGTCCCGGTCTGTATATACATTCGTTTTTTAGTTTTGTTTTTCTCCTTTATTTTTTTCCTTTTTTCTTTTTTTTCTTTTTTAGTTTATTTAGATTTTTAGATTTTTTAGTTTTTTTATTAGTTTTTAGTTTTTTTGAAGTTTTTACCATTTTTTTTAGTTTTTTTAGTTTTTTTTTTTACTTATGTCCTGGTCGTCATTTATACTCCCTGTGTCCCGGTCGTCATTTGTGTCTCGGTGCTTTGTTGATTGCTAATTTATATTATATTTATATTTATATTTTTTATATTTATTAATATTTTTTTAGTGTTCTTTTTCTCTTATTTTTCAGTTTTTTCCTTTTTTTTAGTTTTTTCTTTTTTAGTTTTTAGTTTTTTTGTTTTTTACCTTTTTTTAGTTTTTTTAGTTTTTTTAGTTTTTTAGCTTTTTTAGTTTTTTTTATTAGTTTTTAGTTTTTTTTTAGTTTTTGCCTTTTTTTAGTTTTTTCAGTTTTTTTTAGTTTTTAGTTTTTTACCTTTTTTTAGTTTTTTTTAGTTTTTTAGCTTTTTTAGTTTTTTTCTTTTTAGTTTTTTTTGTAGTTTTTACCTTTTTTAGTTTTTTTTCTTCTTTTGTATTAGTGTGAAATAATTCAGACGTCATATGCGGACAAACACGACGTCACTCGACAGACAGACAGACAGACATAACCCACAAACAACTTATTTTTATATATATTTATTCATATTTTTTTAGTTTTCTTTTTCTCTTTTATTTTTCAGTTTTTTCCTTTTTTTTAGTTTTTTTCTTTTTTAGTTTTTAGTTTTTTTTAGTTTTTTACCTTTTTTTAGTTTTTTTTTAGTTTTTTTAGTTTTTTAGCTTTTTTAGTTTTTTTATTAGTTTTTATTTCTTTTTGTAGTTTTTGCCTTTTTTTATTTTTTTCAGTTTTTTTTAGTTATTAGATTTTTACCTTTTTTTAGTTTTTTTTAGTTTTTTAGCTTTTTTAGTTTTTTTTTCTTTTTAGTTTTTTTTTGTAGTTTTTACCTTTTTTAGTTTTTTTCTTCTTTTGTATTAGTGTGAAATAATTCAGACGTCATATGCGGACAAACATGACGTCACCTGATCCATCCACAGATCCACACACAGACAACTTATTTTTATATATATAGATATTTAACTACGTAAAACTTACGAATATACAACATTCTTTGCTGACTCATTGTCTATCAATATAAATAGATTATCAGGTTTACCAACTCTTGAACATGCAACGTAATAATTGTCCATGGGAAAACAATCCGTATTCAGATCTATACCGCATTTTTCTAACGATTGCCCTTGAGCTTTGTTGATGGTGATTGCTAATCGAACATTCCCTGTGTCCCCGTCGTTATTTATATATCCCCCTGTGCCCCCGGCGTCCCCGTCGGAGTTGTGTCCCTGTGTCCTGGTCGTCATTTATATTCCCTGTGTCCCGGTCGTCATTTGTGTCCCGGTCGTCATTTGTGTCCCGGTATCCCAGTCTCTAATCTCTCTTTGAGTGTCCCGGTCGTCATTTATATTCCCTCTGTCCCGGTGTCCCGGTCGTCATTTGTGTCCCGGTGTCCCGGTCTGTAATTTCTCTTTGAGTGTCCCGGTCGTCATTTTTATTCCCTGTGTCCCGGTCGTCATTTGTGTCCCGGTCTTTAGTGTCATCTTACAATGACGTCATATACAAAGCCTTATATACTTATAATGACGTCAAATGCAAACCCGCAAACAAACAAACATGCATATATACGACGTTTTTTAGTTTTTTTTTTCTTTTTTAGTTTTTTTTCTTTTCTTAGTTTTTTTCTTTTTAATTTTTCTTTTTTTTAGTTTCTTCTTTTTATTGATTTGTTTTCTTCAATTTGTCAATGTTCAAACTAACATTGACAATTGGAAAAATCTTTACGTGCCAAGCATGCTAAAGCTCCAACAATTTATAATAAACCTCAAAATGTTGGGTATCTGTTTTAAGGTTTTCGAATTACTTCAATCTATTGTCAAAATATATTGAAATATTTGTGCAATTCCCAGTTTTTTTAGTTTTTTAGCTTTTTTTATTTTTTTTTCTTTTTTGTTTATTACCTTTTTTATTTTTTTTATTTTTTTACGTTTTTCTTTTTAGGTTTTTTCTTTTTTTAATTTTTTTTATTTTTTAGTTTTTTCCTTTTAGTTTTTTTTTAGTTTTTTAACATTTTTCTTTTTTCAGTTTTCTTTTTCTTCTTTATTTTTCAGCGTCACTATTAAATACATATCGCCAAACCTTTGTTTTTTTTAACGAAAATCTGGTAGGCATTGATGACCTTATCCGAGTCAAAATCCCAAACCCAATCATCATCGCTATCATTTTCAGTTTTGATACGTTTTGACTCTCGCTGTCCAGGTGGATTTTCATCTAACTGCGCGGTTTTGCGTTCTTTAGCCGCAAGCCTTCTGGCATTAACCCTTTGAGCAGATTCCTCGGCTGTTTCTTCTGCCATTGTAGGATTTATACTAAAATTTCTCTTTGAATTAACTATTTGAGCAGCTTCCTCGGCTGTTTCTTCTGTCATTTTAAGATCTATTCTAAAAATTCCTCTTCACGTGCCATGCTTGCTAAAGCTCAACAATTTATGATTAACCTCAAAATTTTAAGTAACTGTTTTAAGGTTTTCGAATTACTTTAATCTATTGTCAAAATATTTCGAAATATTTATGCAATTCCCAGTTTTGACATTTTAGTTTGTTTTCTTTTTCTTCTTTATTTTTCAGACGTCATATGCAAACCCTCAACACAAAATTACATACAACTTATTTATATATATATAGAAGGTATAATCTGGCGTAACAGACATAGTGTAACAGACATAACACACAAACAACTTATTTTTATATATATAGAAGATAGATAGTAACAAAAAACTTTTCTGCTGGATGTAAAGAGCGAAGTTAAAACTTTTTTTGTTTTGCTAAAAATGAAGGATATTGAAAATTTTTATCTTTAGGTGAAGACGTCTGGTTTACATATAGGCGAAATATCCGCGTTGTTTTAGTCTTTCATCTCTGTTCTGTCTACTGGCCGCAGTAGACAGCCGCTCTGTTCTTCTGGTCTCGTTTGTTGTCTTTTCATTCATTTTTATCTCTCTTTGTTATTTGTTAGCATATTTTAGCATTATCAGTTCTACTATTACTGTACCATACTATTTTTGCGCCTTATATTTCTTATGGTTATGTTCTTTGGTCTAGCAATTTTTATGGAAATTTTAAAGAGGTGCAGACTCTTCAAAATAAAACACTACGTCTTCTTGTTAATTAGGTAGAAAATGTGAACGATACTACATTCTTTGCTGATTCTACATTTTTTACTGATTTTTTTCGTGTAAATCGTCCCTCCACAGGTGTGCGATTAGGGAGGTGGATAATTTTGTTGTTGAGTACCGAGACACCACACATGCAGGTTTCGGAATTAGGTTTTAGCTCCGGCTATTTGGAATGATATCCCAGCTGGCATTCACATGGGAGGCTGAACACATTGGGTCATTTAAAGTAAAATTTAAAAAACGTTTATTTGGATATGGTAGTTAATATCGGTATTTTTGTTAGTTGAGAGAGTTTTTTTGTATGTTTCTTTTTTTTTGTAAATGATTCTATTATTGGTTGAGAATCAGGGGATTGCAGCCGTCCATCATCAGACCTTTCGAGCCTTCCCCGGGTGGTTGTGTGTATATATAGTGTATTTTGTAATTACTAGTAAATTAATTAAACTTGTCTAAGAAAAATCTGTTTGTCTAAATTTGTCTAAAATTTTTTTTCACAAAAGCTGTTTTTTTTTTGCAGTAAAACCACTATTTATAATGAAACACAGAAAAACAGACATATCTTTCTTTTTTAGTTCAAATTTATAAGATGACGCAACACACTTAAATTTGGAAAGATAAGAAATAAAATGTAAATCTAAGGACATCCAGAATCCATATAACTCTCTTGGAAATATGCTAATGTACGACAACAAAGACCTTAAACAGTTCCTGGGTAACTCGAAGAATAACGATGGGGAAAGTTCAACAAATAAAAAAAAAAATTCCATAGATGTCAAATGCACCATTCAAACTGGTTGGAAGAGCTTTTCATCACAAAGAACGAACTACAGCCTTTAGTAACCGAAAGTTTAAAAACATTATTGAAAAATGATGGCAAAGACCAGCTCGAATCTCATGAGGCAAGCACCCTGAGCTAAGGCAAAGTAGGGGGAAGGATATCAGAGGAATATCTACGTTTACTCAAAAGGAAACTGGGGCTTGTGTATTGACTTTTACGGTTAAAGGCAATGAAATATATGCACCAAAAGGGTTATAACCTCATCACCTTAATTGATTAAAACTGAGCCATTCAATAGTTAGGGTTTGGAATCACTACTTATCAGCTTACCTAACGTATTACGTATTGACTTACTTGCACTTGCAACAGGGCCAGGCGTTTCCGCCCCACCCGACATCTAAACAAAGCTTTTGAATGACGGTCTCCTACGATGACCGGCCTTGTGCCAACTCTTCGGCAAACCTCAGCTAGCATTTGTCCCATCTGTGGCAAAAACCTCCAGCTGGCTCCATCTTGTTTAACTATCGTCCACCAGTTTTTTAAATGACCCTTTTTTCTTCTACGCTATGTTGATCGGGATTCAGCGAGCTATATTTGTTTAATGAGGCCATCGTCAGCGTGACGCAAAGCGTGTCCAAGCTAGCGGAGCCGGTGGAGCTTGATGATGGCTGAGATTCTGTCGATGTTGTAATGACATCGACGGATTTTCGTGATTTAAAATCTTGTCTGAGAACCGAATGTGCAAGATTGAACACAAGCAACGGTGGTTGAAGACTTCTAGAGCGCGCCCTGAGCTGCTTTGATGGGCCTTGATTCGACACCATAGAGGAGAACTGCCCTCACTGTCAACTTATAAATGCTTATCTTTGTCCTTAAGCTAATCTCTCGATGAGTTCAAATATGCTTGCGGATTTGAGAAAGACTGCTTGAGCCCTAGATACTCTTCTGTTGTCATCTTGATTGTATCCCTTCAAATCCATCCCAGATCCCAGATAGACGAAGCTGTAAATATTTTCATGTGTGAAGCCATAGAAGATGAACCGATAGTCTCTTGTGACGCTCAGGTCAAGAACTTCTGTTTTCTTTGAATTTATCCGAAGGCCAAGGTAGACTGAGAAATATGCTACTTCGTCATGTATTTGCTGGGCTGAGTCTGGGTTTGAGGCGAGAAGATTTAAATCGTTTGCGTAATGAGGGTGCGTAAAGCTGGCGTTTCTACTAACTAGTACTCCTTCAAATCTCCAGACAGTGGGCTCTAGGATTCAATACAGTAATTGAAAAGGAACGGAGAAAAAAACAGCTATCGAGCAGCGAATATTCTTCGCCATAGACTCTGACTCGGGATATACATCCTTGGTAATACGCCTCCAGGATGTCTACCAATTATTATACAAACTTTGGAGTTCAACTTAGTGGAAGGTAGCAATGTAATTTATGAATATGTTGATGAGTTGAAGGTTGTACCTTTCGCATTGTCTCATCATCAAACGGAGGGTGAAAATTTGATCCAAGCTTCATGTGCCAGGCCGGAACCCGGACTAATTTTCCCGTGTTCGCTTTTCTCTTTCTGTTTGGAATCTCCTTAGTAGAATAATGGCGAATAACCTTGGCTTCGATATCGATGACATTTGCCTCTATAATTGGCACATTTTTATTTTTGTCTTTTATGTAAATCGGAAGGATGACTGAGAATTTCCAATCTTTTGAGAGCTGAAGGCAAAACTCGTGCTTGGTTTGATCAGAATCCAGTTTGGTGATGTTCAGTCTTCTCTTTTGAGCCTTTTTCTTCTCTAAACTAAGGCGGAGAATGATCTTTGTTCCGACGAGGGTATGGCCGCTCCCTGCTCTGGATCCAGAACAGGCTCCCTTTTTAGGCACGGGCATCTTAGACAGAACTTTGCCATCTTCTCCTGACTAGGATGTAGTCTTTTTGGGCTACGATGACATTATCATTGTCAGGTTATGCGCTGTGAACTTCTGTGTTGAAACAGTGTTTTCAACCGCGAGTTTGTGGTCGCGAGTAAACTGGATGATTCACTCACCATTTTCGCATCGTTGTTCGTATGTCTCTTGCCCGATGACGTCATGTACTGATCGGTCAGTAGGTCCAACTCGGTCATTTCAGTCTCCTGCTACTATGAGGTAGTCTCGCTTTGGGCATCTTCACCGTACGCTCTAGCTCCATGTAGAAGAAGGAGTCTTTCTGGGCTTCGGCAACCTCACGGGTAGGAGCCTATACCGCTATGATGCTTATATTGAACAGTTTATTTCCTTTAAGCGAATGAGGGCAATTTTTAGGCTAATAGGGTTCTACGCAAGAAGTGCGTGTTGAGAGGAAGTGCTCAGCATGAACTCCACTCCGTGAAGTCTGGAACCATCCTGTACTCCAGAGTTCAAAAATCAGCACTTATCATGTGATTCTTCTATGGGTATCTCTTCGGACAGGACACCTCCGATCCTAGCTTCAGAAAGGCAGATCACGTCTTCCTTATATTTATGCAGTGCATTGGCTATGACTTGGCGGGTTTTATCTGGCTGATGTGGATTGGAATTGTTTTATCATTTGCCGTCTTCGCTACCATCCCTAAGTGCGAGGGTGCGTCGCTTAAAGCCGGGGACACCTTAGTAGATGAAAAACTATTGAGACCGTATATCCTTTTTTTAGATGTTACGTGAGGATTTCTTTAAACGCAAGCTCCCCGGACTCACGGTACCGAGCGTTGGCATTTGACTTCGTCAGCCGTGTAACTCGTCGAAAAGTCCACCGGCCTACCACTGTAGAGTGTACACTCGGTCTTCCCTTTAATGATTAGGTATGGAAGAGCTGGACTAATAGCTGAGAGTACCTCACCGCCAGGATACAAACAGCCTGTTTGGGAGCCTTTAATCCTGACCTAATCATCCCAATTCTGATTTCTTCTGTTCTGAGTTCTTTATTTAACAATAAATTTCATAAACAAAAAAGCTACTTCAACATAATCTCTCCCATAAGGCTCCATGGCCGGAGCCTTATGGGAGAAAGAACAGGGGAGAAAAAAATACCAAGACAAAAAAATATAAACAAAATCCAAAAAGTCTAGTTGACCACCTTAATAATCCTCAAAATAACAAGCTAGACAAGGGGTAGTGCATGATTTCACCAACTCAAATAAATATCCAACTCAATCCAGAGATTTAAACTCCAAGGGAAACGGGAAGAAACTTATTTACTAGCTAAAAATTCCCTAAAGACTCTGGGAGCGTGTTCGAAATCCTGTTGCAAGCTGTCAGAGGGTTGAAGTCAGACCTCACTGATGGGGTGTAAAGAATCTGCTAATTGTTGGAAGTGCGGAGATGATAAGTCGATTGATCAAAAACAAAAAATTTATTATTACATGGGGCAGCAGGAAGATGACCGCGCAATTGTAAAAGAAAAAAATGAAAGAAGAACAAGAAAGAAAATAGAGAGATTTCAAATCAAGCAATTGTTTAAGTGAAGATCTGTTAGTTTCCTGAATAAGAGTCCGTGCTTTGTCATAAAGTTTCGAAAGTGGCTTCAGAGACGAGGGAAAAGTTGACATCCAAATAACAGAACAATATGAAACATAATAGCCGACTGAACTAGGCTGCAGAACAAGATTCTAAGAATCGACCCTGTAAATATGTGTTTCAGCTTTCTAAGGATTCCGAAACCCCTGGAGACTTTCATTTTAATCAGATTAATAATATTGACCTGACTTTCATATTATGATGCTTGAAGAAAAGATTTTCATCAAGCAAGGTGCCTAGGAATCGAACGTAACGATCGTTAGGTCTTCCTAGGGAACCTCTTGATAGGTGTATTTCATTTAAGTCCGGGCAAGCCTTTGAGACTCTGGATAAAATGAGAATACATGACTTTCCGATATTTAAGGCAAGATAATTTACATGAACCGCTGGATAATTCTTTCAAAAAGGCCATCATCTTTGAACAAAGATCAGACTCAGTTCTACCAGCTTTACTGCCAAGAGTACTGTCAGCAAAAGCAATGAGTGCATCCAGTAAGGACGAACTCCTGTCACAATTAGTGACGGACGCTGGTTGACAAAGACGATAGCAAATGGTAGGTTTAAAATTTTTAAGTGCATTAATAAGGTCATTGACTTAGATTAAAAAGAGTATCGGAACAAAGACAGATCCTTGTGGAACGCCAAACTATTCCAAAAGGGTTAGAAAAGTGCGGATCAACCGAGATGACTCGACCAGATAAATATGATAGAAATCAAGAATAAGCATTCCCTCTTATACCAATATGGAACAGTTTTCAAAGAAGAATCTTGTGTGTTAAAGTGTCGAATGCTTTTCGAACATCGAGAAAAAGAGCAGGAGGTATAAGACCAGAGTTAAGAGCTGAATATAAATAATTCAAGAGAGTTGCACATGTATTTTCAGTTGAATGCTCCACCCTAAAACCAAATTGAAAATCATGAAAAAAGTGCTTAGAATTAAGAAAATCAAGAAGTCGAGAAGGCATAGCTTTTTCAAAAATTTCACTAAACACTGATGAAAGAGATTTGGGACGATAATTTGCTGGTTCATTCCTTGATCGACCTTTAAAAAGAATAATAACACGAGCACGCTTTGAAGCACTTGGGAAGACACAATTTTCAAAAGAAAGATTGACAAGTCTCGTTAGGGCAGAAACGATGACAGGAAGAATGAACTTGACAACCTTAGACGGAATACGGTCTGGGATAGAAGATTAAGAACCCCTCAAACCATTGACAATTCTGGCGATTTCAGTTTCAGTGACAGGTTCCAGTGCCATTGATTTAGGACACGAAGGTCCAAGGTACGACCTAAAATCAGGGAGAGAAGAAGAAGGACTTACAGAAGAGGCTGTAGCCGATATTAGCAAAATAGGAAGTAAACGTATCTTGAACCTTTAGCTAACCCTCTACATTTTTGCCGTCAGTCACAACAGTTGAAGGGACAGAAGGAGGCAGAGAAGATGGCGTGATAACACAAGTGATTACTTGCCATGTCTTCCTTATGTCTTTACTGCACGCAGAGAATTTTCTATAATAAAATTTAATCTACTAATATACCTCATTACGACTTGTCTCGCGACCACAACTTTTTTTCCAGGAAAATGAGAACTCAAGCACGTCCAATTCGGTGTGGAGACAGGTCTTTTGAAATGGTAATTTTTTCTCACTTGGCAGTTTTTTTTTTCAAGACCTGTTTTTAAATATTCTGTTATTATGGGCTAGGGTTTGTTTCTTACTAGGTTGCCCCTAAGAGGGCAAGCGTGATGCCACCCAGATAGGTGAAGCTATCCGTTTGATCGATTTTCACATTGCCCAAGATCACCACTTCACCCTATTCATGCCCAGTCTGAGCAACTTGGTCTTCTTGGCATTAATTTCAAACCTGTTCTTCCACCTTCAAACGTCCAAACTACTTACAATTTATTAATTTATTTGACAAGGTTTTAATTAATAATTGTATTAACAATTTATTAATTCAGTAACTCAAATCGTCTGTATAATGTAGTACTAGTTGGTTCATTATCATAGTCACTTTAAATATAACCAATATCAACAACTTTTATGATAGGATGATAGTAATTTTATGATAGTAATAGCCGGAAATAACTTTCGAGCACCAGTTTCTGATGATTAGAAAGATCAGTATGTGGATAGGTCAGTATTGTAGTCTAAAAGGGATTCTTTGAATGTTTGTTCCACATAAACCATAAAAAAAGCGAACAAGTTCCGATTAGCTTCTATAAGTCTAAATTTGATTATTTTGCATAGATTTTTTTGCCTGTTAACTTACAGGATATTTACTAATTTAAAATTAATACTTCTAGTTGATTAATTTTAATACTTTTAATTAATTAAAATTTATTATAGAAATTAATCTATTTTTAGTTTTTTAATTATTTTTCATTTTATTTTTAACTAAAAATTAATTTAAGTGATTAATTAAAATGCTTTAGTAATTAATTTAGTTGATTAATACTTAAGTTAATTAATTAATAATTAAAATTAATACTAAAATTCGTACTTTAGGTGTCGAAAGGGCTTAGAAGTACCTCAGCCTGTCGATGAAACGCCAATGCCGCAAGAGGCTCCTCTTCTAGATGAGAATATTTTCCCTTCAGAGGCTCCTTGTGTTCTTGAAAAAGAAGAAGAAGAAATGGTACCACTAGTAATTCCCAAAGATTTTGCAAAACAGTTGGTTAGCATGTTTGCCTCCACTGTTTGTAGTTCTAATCAAGGTTTGTAATTTATCTAATTAATTACAAAAAAAACTTTCTGGAAAATAATTTTTTTAAAGAAAAGTAAAGGCCATATTAAGCTAAAGATCAGCAGATACGAATACCTGTTAAAATTCAAATTCAAAACGACCAGAAATTACTGTTAAAGAACAAATGAAACCCAAAACAAACAGAAATTAAATAAACATTCATAGCAAAAAAAACATACAGCAAGTACTAATATAAATGAATAAATAAATCTTAAAGCGAATAATGCTTAAATTGAATATGCAAATCAAGCTTAAAACGAACAGAAATTAAATAAATAATCATAGCAAAAAACATAATGCTAATATAAATGAATAAATAAATCTTAAAACGATTTTGCTTAAATTGAATATGCAGATAAAGCTTAGACGAAAAAACCTATTTTGCTATTGAAGTATAAATGAAACCCAAAACGAACAGAAATTAAATAAACAATCAATGCAAACATACATACGGTGGATACTAATATAAATAAATAAATAAATCTTTAAACGATTGGAACTTAAATTGAATATGTAAATCATGCTTGAAACGAACAGAAATCACTACAAACAAAAATTTGGCTGTCGCCTTCTTCTCACACTGTAAAAGTCTAAAACCTATTTAATTATAATAAATTAATAAAACTTATAAAGCATTAATAATAATAGCATTAATAATAATAGCATTAATAAAACTTATTAAGTGCAACATTGCACTGAAATAGATAGATATTTATTGCAACAATAGGTACTATAGGACATGGCAAAAAAACAACAACAAATAATACAAAATAATACCACATCATACTAACACACATAACAGGGTATATAATAATAACAGTAAAAAGCATAACAATTCCCAAAAGAAAACAAAAATAATAAGATAAATAATACCATAAAACTAACATAATTACACAAAATAATGCAGACATGATCAAAATATTTTAATACTTTAAAGCTACATGGATCATGGCTACAAAAAAGAAAAAAAGAAATGCTTCAAGCAGACCATATAAAATAACTTTCAACATTCTTTTCTTGTCCCGCCCTTTAAAAGTCTCTTCTCTGTGCTGCATGGTTAGACGCGTGTAACTCCCAATATTCTTGATATCCACTTTACACTTACTTTTTAATATTGCAGTGCAAAATGGATTCAATTGGTAAGGAAACGGTATTGTTGTATTGGTAAGCTATTGGTAAGGAAACGGTATTGTTGTATTGGTAAGGAAACGGTATTGTTGTATTGGTAAGGAAATGGTATTGTTTTATTGGTAAGGCATTGTAAGGAAACGGTATTGTTTTATTGGTAAGGTATTGTAAGGAAACGGTATTGGTGTATTGGTAAGGAAACGGTATTGTTGCATTGGTAAGGAAACGGTATTGTTTTATTGGTAAGGTATTGTAAGGAAACGGTATTGTTTAATTGGTAAGGTATTGTAAGGAAACGGTATTGTTTTATTGGTAAGGTATTGTAAGGAAACGGTATTGTTGTATTGGTAAGCTAATGGTAAGGAAACAGTATTGTTGTATTGGTAAGGAAACGGTATTGTTTTATTGGTAAGGTATTGTAAGGAAACGGTATTGTTTTATTGGTAAGGTATTGGTAAGGAAACGGTATTGTTGTATTGGTATGGTATTGGTAAGGAAATGGTATTGGTGTATTGGTAAGGAAAACGTATTGTTGTATTGGTAAGCAAAACGTATTGTCGTTTAAACTTTTTAAAGGAAAAAAATTGGTAAACGTTTCAGTACCATATTTCAAGTTTATTGTTTATACCATCATGTTTATAACGGCATAGATACTACTACTACTACTAATAACTCACTGCAGCACCAAGCCGCCTGAGGCCAACACAGCTACGCACGCTCCTCCTCCAACCCAATCTATTTAAAGCCTCCCTCTTTACACCCTCCCAGGAAGTTCCCATTTCCTTTAAATCCTTATTTATGACATCCTCCCAACCCAGACAAGGACGACCTGCTTTCCGTGTAGCCCCAGACGGTTGGCCAAAAAGGACAATCTTCGGTAATCTGTCATCCTTCATCCGTAGAACGTGGCCTAGCCATCTCAACCTTTCTTTCATTATAGCCCCAGAAAGCGGGATTGAACCACACTTTTCGTACAACCTACTGTTTGAAATACGGTCAGTCAGCCGGGTACCCAGAACAATCCGTAGGCAATTTCTCTGGAAAACATCTAGTAAATTTTCATCTGCTTTTCGGAGTGTCCATGCTTCAGAGCCATATTTGACCACTGTCATCACTGTAGCTTCCAATATTCTAATCTTGGTTTTCTTAATAAAAATGTAAAACGAACTTAAAGCATATAATGTGCAGAAACTCATAAGTAAGAACATGCAGAAATTAAAACAAGAAATTCAACGGTGCAGAAAATATAAAAAAATGGCCTTGACATGGATTATTAAAGATCTTAACAAACATTTAATTAGGATTGTAATTAATAAGCTCGAAATTTGTTTTCTTCATTTTAATGTTCCGCCTTTTGTTTGAGGAAAAGTGAAAATTGTATAATAGTATATATATAAATGTGGGGGGAGGGGTAGGGGAATCGAGGGCAACCAATGTCCATCTCTTGTAAACAAATTCCTACTTATTCCAAGTTTTAATCTAATGGTTTAAAAACATAAAAAAAGAACAAAATAATCGGCACGGATAAAGTTCAAAATTAAATGTTAAAGCAGAGCTATATAAGTTCTAAAAGTCTTTTGCATGAGCGCTAGAACTACCAAGTACTTTAGGTAAGACCAAGTTTGACTGCTTGATTTAGGAACTAACAATTTTGATATGACTTTGCAAAGAAAACAAATGGACAAATAGCCAAAAATGAAGCTGAAATGGCATCACTTTCTAGTGTTATCCCTCAAAAAAACCTTCAGTTGCTTCAAGTGTTTGCATACGGTGGCTACGCCGATATTCAACTGCAATAGGTTCCTTCTGGGAAAATTTGCAACATAATTTGTCATAGTCGAGTTTTCCAGATGAAAACGAAGCCAGATGGTAACGCGAAATTGCTGGAATGTTTGATGGAAAGCAACATTGTCTTAAATGATAATCCAAATATTCCTTTAATACCTATCTGAAAGTAAAATAATTACAGTTCATTTTTAATTTTGCACAGAAAAGAAGCTTTTATTATTCTACACACAATTTTACTTGTCGGAGAAGTGAAGTCAGATTTGAGACAGAAGCATTTCGAGCCCACATAATATTTTTTCATAAGGTGACTTTTTCACACGTTTCAGTTGTATTTTTCAACAGCAATGTACAGGCAACAGGCCGAAGGGAAATTTGACTTCCTGTCCAAACCTAGCCTTAGGCATGATCATTCAAAAACACATTTGCTGGTTAATTAATTGAAGCCAAGCACTCCCACAGCAGAAATAATCTCTAGAAGGGAAGAAGGGGCAAGAAAGCTTTATTTGATTTAAAGATTCTTATGGAAATCAGAAACTTTTTTTAGTTCTTATATTCGCGGCACCAGTACTTATAATAAGTCCCGCGTTAGATAGTTAGTATAATAAGTATAATAAATATAATAAGTACTTATCAGAGGCAACGCTGTAGCGATTTCTGTAGTAATTGCCATACGGTTCCAATGTTTTATTATTTACTTACTAGCTGTTGGAGTGGCGCGAAGCGCCACCCCAACACCTAGTTGGTGGGGGCGCTTTGCGCCCCTCCCCCAAGCCCTCCCGCAGGCGTAAGTCGTTACGCGCTATATTAGTTACGCGCCATTGTAGTTGTGTCCCTGTGTCCCACCTGTGCATATATATATATATATATATATATATATATATATATATATATATATATATATATATATATATATATATATATATATATATATATATATATATATATATATATATATATATATATATATATATGTATATATGTGTGTGTGTGTGTGTGTTTTTAACTACGTAAAACTCGCAAATATACAACAGTATTCGCTGTCCCATTGTCTGTACATATAAATGGATTGTCAGGTTAACCGACTCTTGAACATGCAACATATAATTGTCCATGGGAAAAACAATCCGTATTCGGATCTATTCTAATGATTTCCCTTGAGCTATGTTGATGGTGATTGCTAATCAAACATTCCCTGTGTCCCCATCATCATTTATATATCTCCCCTGTGCCCCCCGGCGTCCCCGTTGTAATTTTGTCCCTGTGTCCCAGTCGTCATTTATATTCCCTGTGTCCCGGTCGTTATTTGTGTCCCAGTGTCCCAGTCTGTAATATCTTTTCGAGTGTCCCGGTCGTCATTTATATTCCCTGTGAAAGATATCACTTTCTAGTGGTAGTCCCTCAAAAAAGCCTTCAGTTGCTTCAAGTGTTTGCATACGGTGGTTACGCTGATATTCAATTGCATTAGGCTTTACCTTCCTTCTGGGAAAATTCGCAACATAATTTGTCTTGTGACGAGGCCAGAAGAGCCAAGAGCTCAAATGGTATGAGCTCTAGCGAAATTCTAAGAATCAATAGATTAATTTAAAAGGAAAATCAGAGGCTTAATGCCGGTCAGAATTTAAAATAAGAGCTCTGAGTCACGGGGTCCTTCCAAATATCAAAATTCATTAAGATCCGATCACCCACTCGTAAGTTAAAAATGCCTCATTTTTCCTCTCCCTTCAGCCCCCCAGATGGTGGAATCAGGAAAAACGACTTTATCAAGTCAATTTGTGCAGCTCCCTGACACGCCAACCACTTTTCATCGTCGCAGCACGTCCAGAAGCACCAAACTCGCCAAAGCACTGAACCCCACCCCCTAACTCCCCCGAAGAGAGCAGATCCAGTCCAGTTACGTCAATCACGTATCTACGACATTTGGTTATTCTACCCACCAAGTTTCATCCCGATCTCTCCACTCTAAGCGTTTCAAATGGCTGGTTTTCTGCTTGCTCTAGAAAACCAGCCATTTCAGGTCCTAAATTTAAGAAGAATTCTTAAGAAATCAATGAATATTTTTAATAAAGCAGCAAAAAAAATTGGTAATAACTCAGTATAGCACCTCTTCTGAATTAATTACTTGAGTAACAAAATCTTTATGTAATAATATAATAATATAATAAAAGATAATAGTAAGATAGTATAAGATAATATAATAATATATTATAACCTACTAAAATAATTCAGCCACTATGTTTCAAAGATTCAAGAATAAAATAGTTTCAGGAAATGAAGTATGATACTCTAAGAGGCAATGTCATTTGAACGAATACTTCAAAAGCTGTTCTCAGCGACAGAGAAAAGATAAACGAAAACTGTAACGGTTGTTAATAGTTAAGATGTTGTTAATAGTTAAAATGGTTGTTAATAGTTATGGAATAAAAATGAGAGCCAATTTAAAAGAGCATCACAATTATCCTAAGGGATCCAATCCCAATTATCCCAATTATCACATTATTCCAAGGGAATACTGATAAGACTAAGAGGTGGATCACCTGTGGAAGGTGATGTATTATTAAAACCCCGATGTATTTTTGCCGTATTATTAAAAATGAATATTTTTAATAATACAGCAAAAAAAATTGATAATAACTCAGTATATCACCTCTTCTGAATTAATTACTTAAGTAACAAAATCCTTATGTTACAATATAATAATATAATAAAAGATAATAGTAAGATAGTATAAGATGATATAATAATATATTATAACCTACTAAAATAATTCAGCCATTATGTTTCAAAGATTCAAGAATAAAATAGTTTCAGGAAATGAAGTATGATACTCTAAGAGGCAATGTCATTTGAACGAATACTTCAAAAGCTGTTCTCAGCGACAGAGAAAAGATAAACGAAAACCGTAACGGTTGTTAATAGTTAAGATGTTGTTAATAGTTAAAATGGTTGTTAATAGTTATGGAATAAAAATGAGAGCCAATTTAAAAGAGCATCACAATTATCCTAAGGGATCCAATCCCAATTATCACATTATTCCAAGGGAATACTGCTAAGACTAAGAGGTGGATCACCTGTGGAAGAAAAATCGAGTAGTTTTGAGGGTGAGGGTTTGTTGAACTCTTTGACGTTTTTGTTAGTTGCGTTTATGTGCTGTAAAGTGATTTGTGAAATATATAACCCTCTTGTGTCTTTAAGGGTAACCCAAGGCATTTAGAGTCTCAAAATAGTGGTAAACTTTTTTTATACTTTCTATATGTTTATACTATATGTTTATAGTGAAAACGGGGTTTTTCCTCATTGGTTTCTGTGGTATTAGCCGCTCAATGTGTATAAATTGCCGTGTACTATATACAATATGTATGTATTTATTCGTACGGGAATTATTTGAAAGTAAAATCTTATTAACTGACAGTATACAAAAGAACAAGTTATATGAAAAAATGGTTTTATCCCACTTCCTATGCCTATAAAAATAAAGGCCTAGATGGCTAGACCGTATTTTTCTATTGAAGGGTGGCAGCCTGCTAACGGTTGTGTTTTTGAACATCCATCTTGGGCCAATCAAAAAGCAGCTCCCTTGAATGGGGTCAAAAGAGGTCATAAAGGGTTCAAAGGAAATTGGAACATTCTAAAAATGGTTAAAGAGTTAAGCTCTGAATGTAGTGGTGTGGAGGAGGAGCGTGTGCAGCTGTGTTTCCTTCAGGTGGATTTGTGCTTCAATGAGTTGTTACTCATTAACGTTGTTACTCATTGTGAGCTGTTACTCATTAACTCATTAATGACTTGTAAGGGATGACCGAATTTTTTCAACTGATCTGAACAGAAACTAACTGAATATTTACTAGATAAAGACTTTTATAAAGGCTGGACGTAAAATCTGGATTTTGAGACAAAATTCAGTTTCCATTGGAGATAATGCTTGCCAATCCACATCGCGCCGTTGAGCTGGAGTAGTATCAATTCAATGTAGACTGAAAAAGCTCCTGTTACAGGAATATTATATACGAAAATTAATACACAATAATTATATGTTTGCCCTATTTTGGCTTGCTGTTTTGAAACATCGGATGGCAACACATGCTGCTTCAAGATGATGTCTGGCATCAGGCAAGGTCGTGTCCTGTCACCTCTCCTCTTCGCCCTAGTTGTAGACTACACCTTTAGACAGATAAATGGGTTTGGAATCCCGATTGCAGGAAAACTTCTTCAGGTTTTCCTATAGTAGCAGTAGAAGCATATTATGAACTTAGAATTATGGGTTGATTTTATTTGATTTTTAATAATCCATAATTTGGAACTAGCGCATTGTTTTTCCTATGGCTCAGTAAACGATTATGTATCGTACATAATACTTAAATATATACAAAAATTATCTCTAGAAATTGTAATAAAAAGAATATTTTAGGCAAAATTTTCCATATATCTCTAGAACAATAATTTGACTGTTTTTTTTATTTTAAAGTGCTAAATTTTTTATTTATACTTTTACATAATGATATTCATGTTTAAGCTACGGAAGTTCAGACTTTACGATATGATTATCAAGCAATAATTTCGTCAGGACCTGTTCTACGTCATCCTTAGGATTGTTAAACTTTAAAATTTACGCCATGGAGGTAGAAAAAATAAACCAAAAACGAAGGCACTAATAAGACAAAAATATAAGCAATAAGTAGTCTGAGACAATATAAAATAGAAGCAATTTTAGAAAATGCAATTGTAGCTTTGACTTTGTTGGACACTATCTGTTATTATAAGTTTATTTACTTATAACCCACAAATACGAAAATGAATAAGGGGGTAATTCTAAAATTGTTCATCAAAAACTCTTTTTATGGTAGAAGATATAGACTACTACTACTACTAACAACTCATCGCAGCACCAAGCCGCCTGATACCAAAAAAGCTACGCACGCTCCCTTTCCATCCCAATCTATTCATATCCTCTTTACACCCTCCCAGGAAGTTGCAATTTCCCTTAAATCTTTCATTGTGACCGCCACTCACCCCAACTACGGACGACCTGCTTTCTGTTTAGCCCTAGGCGATTGGCCGACAAGGACAATCTTCGGTAATCTGTCGTCCTTCATCCGCAGAACGTGCTTTAGTCATCTCTACCTTGTCTCATTGCAGCTATAGAAAACGGGTTTGAATCATAATTCTCGTACAGCCTACTGTTTGAATTACGGTCAGTCAGCCTGGTACCCAGAACAATCCTTAGACAATTTCTCTAGAAAACTTCTAGCAAATCTTCATCCGCTTTTTGGAGTGCCTATGCTTCAGAATCATATTTGACCATTATCAGCCTCGTCAGCCTTTGTTTACAAGGAAGATGGGATTTTTTCAATTGATGGGACACTGGGCCCCATATCTGACTTATTGTGAATTCACCATGATATCTGTTAAGACCATGGTGGTTTTTAGAAATCTTTGTGATCTATCTAATGTTTTATTTTTAAAATGTAGTTAAATACAAGCTAAAAGTCTTGTTCGGTCAAAGATTATGTTTTGTAGTAATTATTTAGAAACTAAGAATGAATAGTGCCGAATTTTTGGGGAAATGTCATTTTCTTTTAGCCAAATTCTTCAGTTCCTTTTATTTTGAATTTTGTTTACTCAAATATGCTATGTAAAACTAACAACCATTTACCTAGGAACTACAAGGATTTCTAAAGTACTAGAGTTTTCTGCTGATTTCTTTTACATTAAAAGAGTAAATTTTAACTTACACCTTGAATTTTTAGATTTTTTGGACTCCACACCAGATGATATGAAGATACAGATACCAAAAGCCCTTGCTTTTGAATTTTTTTCGTATTGGTACTCCTCAGTGTTCTGCTCTCAGCAGGCTGAAACAAGTAAGTTGGAATTTATATATAAAATACAAGGAATGTTTTTTTAAATATAAGTTTATATAAGTTGGAATTTATACAAGTAAGTTGAAATTTATATGAATTGAAATTCTGGTAAAGTAGTAGAAGTATTGCATTATACATCCTTATGGGCTATTAAAGAATTATATGCGCGTTTTTAGCTTTGGGTGGGGAAGGGTGGGGGGCTATGGTAATTCACAAAAGCATTAGAACAAAACTTACGAAATTTATGTTTTGTCTCCTGTGAAACCGAGGAAATATTCTCTGCCTTCTTTTTGGGGCAACGAGATATTGTTTTGACCACTTAACAATTTTTCTACTTGTCTCTACCATATCTACCATATATCTACTTATATCTCTTGTAAGTGTCCATATCTCCCAGCCAATCATCAATCTTCAGCTCCTGAAACAATCAATCAATCAATCAATCAATCTGTTTATTAAGAGAAAATAAAAAAAAAATTCCAAAGCATTAGACCCCACAAAGGCTCTTTGGCCTGTGATGGTGGGAGACTAAACATTACATCAATTAATATAGAAGAAAAGCAACAAAAAACAAAACAATGACATATATGCTTACGTAGCAAAATCAATTAATAAAGGAAGTGAAAAAAAATGTATATAGAACAAAGAAAAGAAAAGAAAAACAACAAAAGCAAAATAAACAATCACGCGGTCTTCTATGAGTACCTTAAGCTTTAAGGTGTGTGGTCCCTTTTCTTTGCAAAGATTGTCTGCAATCAGTAAGTTCATTTAAAAATGACAAATTTTCATTTAAAGCTTTGTTTTTTTTTTGGAAAAATTTACCAAAAAGTTTGGCTAATTTCCTGTTTTGCCTCAATCCATGGCAAGTTGAACTCCTGAAGTACTCCTCAGTGTTCTGTTCTCATCCGGCAGAAACAAGCAAGTTAATTTATTTAAAGTCATGTTAAAGGAGTATTACTGCATTATATATGTTCATGAACTAAAAAAGAAATACATGTATTTTTTGTGGAGGGCTTGGGGAGTTTAACATTGTCCGAAAACTATACAGATCATCCGATCATTTCATCAAATATCCTTTGGATGAATAAAAATCATGAGAAACCAGGGTCGTTGCCCGTTATGCCCCCTCCTGCCCAAGACAGGCTCGTGCCTGGAATTTTATTTGTTGTGACTAGTCCTTGTTTGTACCGCTTCAGCTTGTGAAGTGATGCACCTCTTAACGAAATATCGTCTTTTCACTGGCTGATTATTGGCGTGCTAGCTACCACTTGAACATTGACTTTCTCGCAGTAACACATTAGCTTTTCTACAATTTTTTGGGGGGATGGGGGCGGGTGGGTTGTGGGATATCGGCAGGTCGTTCACTAATGAAATTCACTTTAGAACAATCATAAATTAGATGGTCATATTGTTTATTATCAAACAATTTCAAAGTTAAAGTCTTACATTGAATTATTAAAACCCATAGGAGTACAGAGATTTGCTCCCTCATGGAGTCAGAGTTTTGATATTACTTAAACGTTTTTTAGTATTATCTTAACTTGCTTATACAAAAAACGTAAAATTTTTCTATTTTGTATGTTTTTCCTTCTTTTCAACACATTTTTTTAATAAGAGAATAACATAAATAAAAAATTATTTCCAAAAATGTAACTCCGTAAATGGGTAAAGTTGAATGTCAGCTACGAAATAATCTCAAGATTGAAGTCTTACGTTGAGTTATTAAAACCGTACGAGTGCAGAGATTGGCTCCCTCATTGAGTCAGAGTTTTGATATTACTCAAACGTTTTTATCTTAACATTATCTTAACTTGCTTATAAAAAAAGTAAAAATTGTTTAACAAGAAAACAAAATGAATAAAAATTATTTCCAATAATGTAACTCAGTAAATGGATAAAGCTGAATCTCAGCTATTACTGCTTGCTATGTTTGTCAGTTTATAGCTATGTCTGTCAAAAGCAGGTGATCTGTTTCCCCTTTCTGTTCTGTTTGTTGGAAAAATAGAAACAGGTTAGACAAAAACAGAAACAGAAGTGAAAATAGAAACGGAAAAAAGCAGATGAAAAAAACAGAACAGAAACAGAAATAGGTCCACAAAAACAGGTGAACTGTTTCTCCTTTCTGTTCTGTTATTTTTGGAAAAGCTAAAACAGGTTAGACATAAACAGAAACAGAAGTAAAAACAGAAATGAAAAAAAAAACAGATGAAAAGAAAAAAAACAGAACTAAAACAGAAATAGGTCCGTCAAAAACAGGTAACCTGTTTCTCCATATGGAGCATAGAGAAGAAATTCTGGAAGCTCCATTCAATTACACCAACAACAACCTGTTTCTCCTTTCTGTTCTGTCATTTTTGGAAAAATTAAAATACTTTAGACAAAAACAGAAAACAGAACTAAAAACAGAAACGGTAAAAACATATGAAAAAACAAGACAGAAACAGAAATAGGTCTGTCAAAAACAGGTAACCAATTTCTCCTTTCTCTTCTGTTTTTTGGAAAAATAGAAACAGGTTAGACAAAAACAGAAACAGAAGAAAAAACAGCAAGAGAAAAAACAGATGAAAAAAAAAGAATAGAAACAGAAACAGGTCCGTCAAAAACAGGTCACCTATTTTTCTTTTCTCTTCTTTTTTTTGGGAAAAAGAGAAACAGGCTAGACAAAAACAGAAACAGAAGTAAAAACAGAAACGGAAAAAACAGACGAAAAAAAACAGAATATAAATAGAAACAGGTTCGTCAAAAACAGGCATCCTATTTCTCCTTTCTCTTCTTTTTTTTTGGAAAAATAGAAAAAGATTAGACAAAAACAGAAACAGAAGTAAAAACAGAAACTGAAAAAAAAAAAAAACAGATGAAACAGAACAGAAATAGAAATAGGTCCGTCAAAAACGGGTAACCTATTTCTCCTTTCTCTTCTGTGTTTTAGAAAAATAGAAACGGGTTAGACAAAAACAAAAACATAAGTATAAACAGAAACGAAAAAAACAAGTGAAAAAAAGAACAGAAACAGAAATAGGTCGGTCAATAACAGGTAACCTATTTCTCCTTTCTCTTCTGTTTTTTGGAAAAATGGAAACAGATTAGACAAAATAGAAACAGAAGTAAAAAACAGTAGCGGAATAACACAGATGAAAAGAATAATAAAAGAAACAGCCCCCCCCCCCTTCTTACTGATATAAACTGTGTACGCAGATTTATAACTCTTTTACTATATTTAAGGAAAAGGAAGTGATGATGAAGGAGTGAGTAAGGAAGAGACACAGGGATTGCATAAAGATGTGCATCTTCAAGAAATAATGGATATGGAGCTGGCGCTTCAAATAGCTGAAGATGAAAAAGTGAGGTTTTGTTTAATTTTTTTTAAATTTAAATTAGTAGAGGAGGATATAAAAGAGTGATGTTTTGTTATTTTTTTTTAGGGTTTAGCTAGCAGAGAAAGATGCAAAAAGTACCAATGCTTTAGTTTTTTTGAAGTACCAAAGACAATGAAAATGATTTCTTAGACCACACTGCTTTTTCATTTACGAAAAATAAAGCAAAAAAAAAAATGGGTTTTAATTTTAACAAAGCAGTAAAAAAATAAAAACAAAACAACATTTTAATTAAAAAAAAAATATTCTGAATATTTTGGCCCCACGCCCGGGAGCCTTTCTCAAAAAAAAAGTTGTTTTTAAAAAAATAACACACACAAATAAGAACAAATCACATTATAAACAAACTTCCAGCACTGATGCTCTAACATAAGAATAAAGCCAAAGCGAATGTCTACAGTTAAATCATGAGTCACTCTCCTCTGTGTAAATGAAAAGTGTATAAATGAGTATCTATCAAAAGTGAAGACTATATTTATTTGAAAAAAAAAAAAATGTCACCAAACCCCAGGTATAACTAAATTTCACAGCCTAATAAACAAATTCATGAACTATAAAATAAATAGTTTTTTTTGCTATTTTACCTTCAGTTCGCTGACTTTTTCCAGCTTTGACCTCATTCTGACGTTTCTTCGCAAGGTTATCACTAGTTGCAGGACAATTATGTAAATCATCACTGGTTGACAATTTTACCTGCTTCCTAACTAAACTATTATAAAGTGAGTTTATCTTAAAATCCCCTCCATCTCTCTTAATACTAATACCCCCATAGATGATCTTTTTTATTTCTATAACTTCACTGAAACTTTGCGAAAGTCCTACAGACGTATCTACAATTTTTGTGCGATCAAATAAAATATTGCGATGAGGAAGTTAAAAATGTGTTCAGCAACAGCTGATTCAAACGTTTCCAGTTTTTTTACTATGTCTTAGCGAGCAATCTATGGCATTTTTGTGTTGTCGTAGCCTATTTTTAAACTCTGCATTGTTCTTCCTACATAAAATTTACCACAAGAGCATGGAATTATGTATACTTCCCTTTGTATGTTTTTTGGAACTTTGTCTTTTCCATTATTTAGCAAAAAGCTTATAGTTCGTCCTGATTTAAATGCTGTTTTTATATTATGTTCTTTTAGTTCTCTTTTTAATTTCTGTGACAACATAAGGATATAAGGCAAAATTATGTAAATTTTTTGGTGAGTTTACCCGTCTTCTTCTGTAGTAACCTTTAGAGTTTTCTACAGTATTACAGGTTCTATTAACTTTTTTTTCTTTTTTTAATCATTTGAGGAATCATATTTTCGGGATATCCATTACCTATTAGAATAAAAGATAGTTCACTACTCATGTATTCTGGCGATACTAATTTTAACCCTATCAACTAAAGAAATAATTACACCCCTTTTTACTTGGATCGGGTGATTTGATGCGAAAGACAAAAAACGGATGTTGTTATTCGGACGGTAAATTGAAGAAGCTAGTCCATTATTATTCTATGGATATCCAGAAACGGTAACTTATTCTCTGTTTCTTTTTCAATTGTAAAAACTAATTCCCCTCCCAAATTATTTAAATATTCCAGAAAACCTTCAATTTGTGATTCTCCATAATTCCAAATAACTAAAAGATCATTCTTTGAGGCAGAATTATCTGCCTTAAAAATTAGGTTTTAAAATCTATAGCTAAAGTTTCTACATACTCTACACAAGTATTTGCTTATAGCGGACTTAAGAGCCCCATCATTGCTAAAAAAAAAACAAATTACATAACTTTGCCTTATATCCCAATTTTGTCACAGAAATTAAAAGGGGAACTAAAAGAACATAATATAAACACAGCATTTAAATCAGGACAAACTATAAGCTCTTTGCTAAATAACGGAAAATACAAGGCTCCAAGAAACATACAAAGGGGAGTATACAAAGTTCCATGCTCTTGTGGTAAATTTAATGTAGGAAGAACACAACAGAATTTAGAAATTAGGCTACAGCAACAAAAAAAAAAAAAAAAAAATGCCATAGATTGCTAGCTAAGACATAATAAAACCCTGAAACATCTGAATCAGTTATAGCAGAACACATTTTTTACTTTCCTCATCACAATATTTTATTTGATCCACAAATTTTGTAGATATGTTTGCAGGACTTATGCAAAGTTTCAGGGAAATTATTGAAATTGAAAAGATCATCTACGGGGGTATGAGTATTAACAGACCTGAAGGGGGTTGTAGGATAAACTAAATTTGTAATAGCTTGATCAAGGAGCAGGTAAAATCGTCAACCAGTAGTGATTACATAATTGTCCTGGAACAAGTGATAACCTTGCGAACAAAGTTCAGAATGATGTCAAAGCTTGAAAAAGTCAACGGATTGCAGCTAAACTAGCAAACAACAAAAAATCCATTTTATTTATATTTCATGAATTTGTTTATTAACATGTGAAATTCAGTTAGGGATGATGGACCTGGGGTTTGATGACCCTTTTTTTGTTAAAGTAAATATAGTTTTCCCTTTTAAAAGATTCTCATCTACACACTGACTGTTGAGAAGAGAAAAGTGAAGCGAGAGGAGAAAAAAGAAGAGAAAAAAGAGAAGAGAAAAGAGAAGTGAAATCCATGGCTTCACTGTAGACATTCTCTTTGATATTACTCTTATGTTGTAACATTAATGTTGGAAGTTTGTGTAAAATGTGAGTTGTTGGCCGAAAAAGAAAATTACATTCTTTGAATTGATTGAGTTGAAGCTTACTCAACTATGCATTTTTTTTTTAGGTTTAAGCTTTTTCTTTTAAGGTTTAAGCTCTTTGTTTTAAGGTGTAAGCTATTTGAAAAAGATGGGAAAAGTACCAACACTTTAGTTTTTTGTTTTATTTTAATATCAAGGACAGTGAAAACGAAATTTCACCTTTTGAATCGGTTAAGTGAAAACGTAGGCAACTATATACGTTTTTTAAGGCTTAAGCTCCTTATGGTTTAAGTGAGTAAAGAATGATGGAAAAGCTACCAATACTTTAGTTTTTCCAAAGTACCTAGAACAGTGAAAAGTAAAATGTTATCGTTTGAATTGGTCAAGTAGAAACCTACACAACTGTTTTTTTTTAAGGTTTAAGTTGATCGAAAAAAATAGAAAAAGCTCCAAAGCTTTAGTTTTTTTTAAGCGGCAAGGGCAGTGACAATGAAGTTTCATTTTCTGAATTGGTTTAATTGAAACTTACACAACCACATATGTCTTAAAATACTAGAATAAAGGTAGGCAATTCAGCTTTTGATGAACAAGACCTTCGCATGCAGCTATGTATTTTTTGGTTTTAATGGGTATCAAAAAAAAAGAAGAAAAGAAACATGTTTAAAAAATCGGCAAAAAGGTCAAAATCCAATGTCATAGAAACAGCTTAAGAAGACATAACTTTATTTTGAATGCTCTGTTGTCATTCGGAAACAACATGATATTGATTTTCGAATTTTGTAGGGTATTGCCAAATTTAGGTATTTTCCTTTGCCTTTTTATGATTCAATGTTGCAACGCTGCTGAAAATGTTACACTGATCTAAAATCTTCATAATATTGAAAAAAACCCAAAGAAAATCTCGGAAAATCATGGTTTTCAGGCATAAATGGACCTATGGTGGGTCCGGGAATTTTTTTCTAATTTTGATCTTCTAGGCACCAGCACTTTTATTTGTTTTGTCATTTCATTAATAATTCCTTTTTTATTAATTTTAAGTTAAGAATTGACTTCAGTCAGACTTCATCAGAATTTCTTTAAGCAATGAAGACTTCATTTTCTTCAGTCACAATTGACTTCAATCAGACTTATCAGACTTTTTCCAAACTATCAGACTTTAATCTTCGACTTTATCTTCTTCTAGAATTCACTTGGATCAGACTTCATCAGAATTTTTTCAAAAGATCAGACTTAAATCTTCGACTTATTTTCTTCCAGAATTGACTTGAATAAGATTTTTTTTTTCAAAAAATCAGACTTCAATCTTTGATTTTAGTTTTTTCAATCAGAATTGACTCCAATCCGACTTTCTTCAAACAATCGGACTTCAGTCTTTGATTTTTTTTTTCAATCAAAATTGACTTCAATCAGGCTTCAAACAATCATATTTCATTTTCACTGTCCTTAGAATTTAGCTATTAATTTTAATCAAAGTAAGTTTTAATCGCTTAGACTTTAATTAAGTAAACTTTATTTAATTAATCAAGTTTGATTCATCAAAATAATTCTTAATTAATTAAAATAAGTTAACTAAAATATATGATAAATTAAATAATAAATAAATAATAAAATAGATAAGGTAATAATAAATTAATAAATAATTAAAATAAATACATGCAAAATAATCAAAATAATTTCAATTAACTAAAATCATTTTAATTTAAATTAAATGAGGTTAGGAGTCTGTAGAAAGCGTCTCTACCATTTCTGAGTCCTGAGCTGTTTTACGACTTCTGTCGTTGAATCTGTTGTAAGATTAGTGGCATTTTCAGCTTCTTACTTTCGTCTAAAAAGGCAACATAAAGATTCAACTGGTCTGCAACTTCAGATGCCACCGTAAATTTGAATTGCCACCCTAAACTAGTTATTGCCACCTTAAAATTGCCTTTGCAATTAAAATTGCCACCCTAAACTAGTCAAAGAGGAATTGAGACACAAGTTGCAGCACTAACGCTTTTCGGTGCTTTTTACTCCCTAAAACAATTTGATAAATGTATCAAATAAGTTCTATGGGTTAGTTGATTTGTAAAACCTAAGTTTAAACTACATATGCATACCAAAAGTGTTTTTTCTCAGAAAAAAAAATCTAAAATATATGTTTAGTTCTGAGGAGAGGTACCTGGAAGAGGAAAGCATTGAATGGTAATGAATAAGTAAATAGATATCGAGCTCCCAATGAGTTATATAGGCAGGGAGTAGGGCTTAAGGTGAATGCGCAAGTTCCTAATTCTTGTCTAGGCTGCTGAGAAGGTATTAGTAATAGAATTCTAATTGCTCATTTACGACCTAAAAGTGCAGGATATCAGTCATAGTGGTTTTTGGCATTGTAGAACCGACTGGCGGAAATAGTAGTGACTCAGACGAATTTTACTTACAGTTATAGGAACAAATAGACAGAATCCCTGGTTCAAATATGGCCCGTTCATCAAGGGATTTTGATGCACAGGCTAGTAAAAATAAGGATAGATGGTATCCTAGTCTTGGTAAATTTGGTATAGGAAAGGAAAATGATAACGGTATTTGACTGCTGCAATTTTGTATGTACAGGAATCTTGTAGTAGCCAATACGGCATCCGACCGAAAATGACCCGTTAGTTAGCCTCAGTTACCTGGTAGTCATTTGATGGTAAGGTTGGCCATCAATATTCATTATTTTATTGCAAATCGAAGACTGGGAGGATCAATATAAGGTGTTAGGGTAGCCTTAGTAACCAGAAATTATGTTGAAAGTGCAGATCACCGTCTAAAAGTGTCCAGAGTTAGTCCAAAAGTGAAATTAAGGAAGGATGAGGAAGTTTTTTATTGTTTTAAAAGTAGAGCTGTGAGAAAGAGTCAAACTTTAGCTTGACTTTGTCCTGTGGTGGTGCAGTGGATTTGACCCTAGCTTGGTAATAAGGGACCCTGAGATCGAATCACGCTGCAGGAATGCACTGCAGGGCTGACGCAGGGACGTTAGTAGTCAAGAAGCGTCGTTAATTTTTAAATAACAAAAATCAAACTTTAGCGTAAAGAGCGAGGCGTTGAGGAGGGGACTACCCCTTTCATATACGGGATTGTTTCTGTTCGTTTCAAGTTTTAATGCCGCTTCTTACTTGAAGTTAAAAATACTTGTTTTTTTTTTTATTTAATTAAACTAAGAGATGTTGGTGGTAAAGTTCTAAGAGAAGAACAGTGCGGTTTTAGGAAGGGGTAGACTCATCAACAAAATTTTCACTCTTAGACTAGTAATTGAGAAACGCCTGAATCATCAAATATTTTTAGTCCTCAGTTTCATAGAATATGAACAGGTATTTGATTCAGTCGGTAATTTAGTTAAAGTTTTATCTTTGCATGACATACTAGATAAGTATATTAAAATGATTAGTGCTATACGAGAACAATTCTGCTGCAGTTGAGGGAGCAAGTTTGATTAATAGCTAATTGGGCGTTGTATCAGGAGTTACACAGGGTTGCGTCTGTCTATATCTCTTTTTACATGGATTGCTTTGATGGACATTGTCCTGAGGAATACGGTAAAGGCTCTGGGAGATCATGGAATCAAATGGTAAGTAAAATCTGCGAAGAATTTTACAGTGCAGATCATTCGAGTTTCCTGGATAAAAGTGTTATCTAAATGAATGAATTTCTGGAGGTTCTGAAAAATCAGTGCAAGACTAGATGTGAAAATAATGTTAAAAAGAATTTGTCGCTTAGACTAAGAATAAATGAAAATGAAGGTAATTTTTTTCGGCGTGTGATACCTTAAACTAGGTATTTTTGTTCCCAGACCACACTGCCTTTCTATGACAAACGAATAAAACGTTCAAATGGGGATAAATCCATTTATTTAGACAGTCAAAATAGGTACAAAAGTCTAGATGTTTCGATCATATATGCAGCGATCGTCATCAGTAGCAATACTAATGTATTAAAATTAAAACTAACATATTTATACAAAACGGTGAAGGTGAACATTGAACGGATGTTGGGTGACTAGATGATCGATCAATTGGATAGCTTCACTTACCTCATAGCATTATTAGTAAAGATGGTGGGTGCAGTGAAGTTGTAAAAAACAGAAATCCTAAGCCCCACAGTTTTTTTTGACAGTTGGAAAATGTTTGGAAAATAGGAAGTCCAGGAATCAAGACTAGAATATTGGAAGAATGCTAAAGTATTAATACTAACATATTTATACAGAACGGTGAAGGTAAACTTGGGTGACAAGACGATCGAACAAGTGGATTGCTTCAATCACCTGCATACCATTATTAATAAAGATACTGGTTCCAGGGAAGATGTAAAAAAAATAGAATTTCTAAGGCCCATAGTGTTTTTTGACAGTTGGAAAAAGTTTGAAAAAATAGGAAGTCTGGGAATTAACACAAGAGTATTGGAAGCTGTATTAATGATAGCGGTCCAGAATAGTTCAGAAACATGTGTGCTTCGAAAGCCAGAGGAAGATTTATTAAATGTTCTCCAAAGGAATTGTCTACGGGTAGTTTTACGTGCACGTCTGACTGACCGTATTTCAAATGATGAGCTGTACAGAAAATGTAGTTCTACTTTCTTTGGTTCATAATAAAAGAAAGGTTATACTATAATATTGCTAGAATATGGTCTACGGATGAAGGATGACAGATTGCCAAAGATTTGGTCCTTTTAGACATCCATCTTGAGGCATACGAAAAGCAAGTCGTCCCGAAATGGGGTTTGAAAAGTTCATAATGAAAAATTTAAACGAAATTAGAATGGAGAGGGGGTAAAGAGTGAAGCTTTAAATAGACGGGATGAAGGAGGAGTGTGCGAAACTGTGTTGGGTTCAGGCAACTTGGTCCTGCGGCAAGTTGCTAGTAGTTAGAATAGTAATATATCTTTTTCTATTTTTCCTCGTTTGTATTTAGTCACCTACTCTGGCAAGCCTAAGTTTTCGTATGTGGTATTTGTTAAACCTCCCGAAAAGACTCAAGAAGTAATGGTAGGTTAATCATAATAATTACTTAGGATAATCCTGATGAAATAAACCAAATATGATGAAAATATAATACTTTATTAACAGAATTGTTGAAACTACAGAAGAAAATTATGGAAAGCAGGTTGCTCAGAACACGCTAAGGTAAATACCTAACCTAACCAACTCTACATTAAATATTTAATCGAAGTATAAGTGCATCGTAGTTTTTCTCACTGAGACTTTTAGACATCCATCTCGAGCCATGCGAAAAGCAAGTCGTCCCGAAATGGGGTGCGAAAAGTTCATAATGAAAAATTTAAACGAAATTAGAATGAAGAGAGGGCAAAGAGCTTTAAATAGACGGGGTGAAGGGAGAGTGTGTGAAGCTGTGTTGGGTTCAGGTAACTTGGTCCTGCGGCAAATTGCTCGTAGTTAGAATAGTAATATTTCCGTGATGCATTTTCGTGAGCAATCTGCCTTATTTCTGGAGAGAAAAATAACCGTACCTTTTAAACCGTTCCCACATGCATAAAAAATCCAATGGTCATGTCTCATGTGTGGTATCATTTCAAGCTAGGAAAAAAGAAGCAAAACTCGATTGGTTCTTTTGTGTGAAGTTTTGAGTCAATATAAAAAACCCGCATTTTTTACTATTAAACTCTCTGTTTCTCTGCGGTGTAACCACAGCTATTTTTCATTGCTGTAATACCAAGGCTCTATCAATGATTTTCGTTCGAAGGAGGGGTAAACAAATTCAAAGCGCGTACAAAATTTGTTTATATATATTTTTGGTTTGTTTTTGGAGTCGGAAAAACATTCGGGAGAGGGGTAGGGGTTCAAACCGGGCAACCTCTCCTGTTAAGGGCCTTTTGTAGGGCACAAACAGTGCACAGAACTCGCCGAAACTTCGTATTTGTATACAAGTTTATGAATTTAAAATGTCAGTATTTTTACAGTGGCTCCAATTATTTGTTATTTATCTTGTGCCATTCGTCTGTTTCTGTTTTTTTTTTTTTTTTTTTTGTCTTTTTTCAAGTTCGATTGATATACTCGAAAAATCATTTCAGAACAATTCGGATGAAATGATCAATAAGAGGAATACAATGGCTTTCAAACTGAGTCAAAAGCAGCTTCATGAATCCTTCCCTCATGTTGATTCGTCATTCTTAGATGCTCTATTTGAAGCCAATCAATATAACTATGATAAGACAATCAGAGCCATCGAAGATTTGATTGGAACTGCTCCCAAAAACACATCTGAAGTAATACAAAAGACGAATGAGCACCAACATATCAAGGTATAAAGTAGATGAATGTACATATTGTAAGCTTTATTTTACGCTTTTAGTTAGTTATTCTAATTTTTTTTGACTGTTTAGGCAGGTGTGGGCATCTAAAGCCCATTGCCGGATATAGCTAGAAGACAAATATCTGTTGTGGGTTGTAATCGTCTATCATCTTTCTCTTTTTTATTCTGATATTTTTCTTATTTTTTTTCCATCCGTGACTCCATTTCTGCTCAACTGGAAGAATAAAATTACAACACCTTATTTTTTGTGGCTGCGAACACCCATACTCTTTAGGTCGATTCTCAGACCTCAAAGACCCCAAATGCCCAAAAGCTTGACTCTATTTGATTTCGACTGTTTAGGCAGGGGTGGGTAGACTACGGCTTGTGTGCCACATGTTGCCTGTATACAAATATCTGTTATGTATTGTAATCTTCCGTCTATCTTATTTTTTGATAATATTTTGATTTTTCCCTCTGTGATTCCATTTCTGCTCTATCCGAAGTATTAAATTTCAACAGCTTAATTTTTGTGGCTGCATATACCCACATACTGGCTGGGTTGAGGTTCATGTCTCAAAGACCCTAAAGGCCTAAAATCTCGGGTTTCGTTTCACATCAAAAGGTTCTGTAGCTGTTTGACGTATCTCTGCTCAACCGGAAGTGCCATATTACGCAGGCCTTGAGTTTATTTTTTATATTGAAATTTTGGAAGTCAAAATTAAGAAATGAATCGAGGTAGCCATGAAATTAATAATGATTGCTGCTAGAAAAATGGAAATTGAAGAAGAATGCCATGTGTTTGTAGAAGGACTGCTAAACAATGTTTCAGTAATGTCAGAGGCCTCCAACTTCAAAAATTGAAGTTGGGGGCATCCAACTTCAAATAATTATCATCATCCAACTTCAAATATTGCAACTGAAGCGGGTTTGATGCTATGTCACAAGATCATCAAGCGTAACAAGCTTTTTCCTGATAATAAATTTATCATGCTTGTCAGATCATGCACAAATTATGTCTCCAAAACCGAAAAGAAAGTTTGACAGAATTTCTTTAGCAAGAAGATATGTTTTCGAACGTGTAGAAAAATAAATAGCAACTTCAAGCAACTTCAAGGTCGAAGCATTGTGTACTATTACCTTGTATTGGATGGTGTACAGGATATGACACAGCTCTTAATATTTTGTGCTTAGCATGAATACTAATTTTCAGCTCACGAAAGAATTACTTAGCGCTTAACCAACCAGAGGTTGTGATTTATCCGATGTAGTAAGGGGATGTTTTGAAAGGAATGGATTGGCAGTTAACAAAATGGTTTAACTCTGAAAAATTAGAAAAAATGAGGTATTTTTAATTTACGAACGGGTGATCGGATCCCAATGAAATTTGATGTTTAGAAGGATATCGTTTCTTAGAGCTCATATTTTAAATCCCAACCGGACCTAGTGACATTGGGGGGGGGGGAGTCGGGAGGGGGAAACCTAAAACTTGGAAAACACTTAGAGTGGAGGGATCGGGATGAAACTTGGTGGTAAAAATTAACACAAGTCCTAGATACATGATTGACATAAACGGAACGGATCCGCTCTCTTTGGCGTAGTTGGGGGGGGGGGTTATTTCTGAAAAATTAGAAAAAATGAGGTATTTTTAACTTACGAACGGGTGATGGATCTCAATGAAATTTGATATTTAGAAGGATGTCGTGGCTCAGAGCTCTTATTTTAAACCCGACCAGATCTGGTGACATTGGGAGGGGGAGTTGGGAGGGGGAAGCCTAAAACTTGGAAAACACTTAGAGTGGAGGGATCGGGATGAAACTTGGTGGTAAAAATAAACACAAGTCCTAGATACATGATTGACATAAACGGAACGGATCCGCTCTCTTTGGCGTAGTTGGGGGGGGGAGGTATTTCTGAAAAATTAGAAAAAATGAGGTATTTTTAACTTACGAACGGGTGATGGATCTCAATGAAATTTGATATTTAGAAGGATGTCGTGGCTCAGAGCTCTTATTTTAAACCCGACCAGATCTGGTGACATTGGGAGGGGGAGTTGGGAGAGGGAAACCTAAAACTTGGAAAACGCTTAGAGTGGAGGGATCGGGATGAAACTTGGTGGTAAAAATAAACACAAGTCCTAGATACATGATTGACATAAACGGAACGGATCCGCTCTCTTTGGCGTAGTTGGGGGGGGGGGGTTATTTCTGAAAAATTAGAAAAAATGAGGTATTTTTAACTTACGAACGGGTGATGGATCTCAATGAAATTTGATATTTAGAAGGATGTCGTGGCTCAGAGCTCTTATTTTAAACCGGACCAGATCTGATGACATTGGGAGGGGGAGTTGGGAGGGGGAAACCTAAAACTTGGAAAACACTTAGAGTGGAGGGATCGGGATGAAACTTGGTGGTAAAAATAATCACAAGTCCTAGATACATGATTGACATAAACGGAATGGATCCGCTCTCTTTGGCGTAGTTGGGGGGGGGGGGTTATTTCTGAAAAATTAGAAAAAATGAGGTATTTTTAACTTACGAACGGGTGATGGATCTCAATGAAATTTGATATTTAGAAGGATGTCGTGGCTCAGAGCTCTTATTTTAAACCCGACCAGATCTGGTGACATTGGGAGGGGGAGTTGGGAGGGGGAAGCCTAAAACTTGGAAAACACTTAGAGTGGAGGGATCGGGATGAAACTTGGTGGTAAAAATAAACACAAGTCCTAGATACATGATTGACATAAACGGAACGGATCCGCTCTCTTTGGCGTAGTTGGGGGGGGGTATTTCTGAAAAATTAGAAAATATGAGGTATTTTTAACTTACGAACGGGTGATGGATCTCAATGAAATTTGATATTTAGAAGGATGTCGTGGCTCAGAGCTCTTATTTTAAACCCGACCAGATCTGGTGACATTGGGAAGGGGAGTTGGGAGGGGGAAACCTAAAACTTGGAAAACACTTAGAGTGGAGGGATCGGGATGAAACTTGGTGGGATAAATAATCACTAGTCCTAGATACATGATTGACATAACCGGGACGGATCCGCTCTCTTTTGGGTAGTTGGGGGAGGGGTTAATTCTGAAAAATTAGAAAAAATGAGGTATTTTTAACTTACGAACAGGTGATCGGATTTCAATGAAATTTTATATTTAGAAGGATATCGTGTCTCAAAGCTCTTATTTTAAATCCTGACCGGATCTGGTGACATTGGGGGGAGTTTGGGGTGGGAGAACCTAAAATCATGGAAAACGCTTAGATTGGAGGGATCGGGATGAAACTTGGTGGGAAAAATAAGCAGAAGTCTTACATACGTGATTTACATAATTGGAACGGATCCGCTCCATTGGGGGGGGGTTAAAATTCTGAAAAATAAGAAAAAATGACGTATTTTTAACTTACGAAGGAGTGATCGGATCTTCATGAAACTTCATATTTAGAAGGACCTCGTAACTCAGATCTCTTATTTTAAATCTCAACCGGATCAAGCGTAATTGGGGTGGGGGCAGTTGGGGGGACCGGAAATCTTAGAAAATACTTAAAGCGGTGAGACCAGGATGAAACTGGATGGGAAGAATATAAACCTGTTTAAGATACGTGACTGACATAACCGGACCGAATCTGCTCTCTTCGGTGGAATGGGGGGGGGGGGTAATTTTGAAAATTGAGGTATTTGTAACTTACGAAAGGGTGACCAGATCTTAATGAAATTTGATATTTAGAAGGATCTAATGCTTTAAAGTTCTAATTTTAAATTCCGACCAGATCCTGTGACATTCGGGGGAGTTGGAGGGGGAAACCGGAATTCTTGGAAAAAGTGAAAATTGGGGTATTTTTATCTTACGAATTTTATTTTTAGAAGGAATTCATGTCTCAGAGCTCTTATGTCAAATCCCGACCAGATCTTTTGACATTGTGGGTAGTTGGAGGGGGAAATCTTGGAAAAACACTTGGAGAGGAGGAATCGGGATGAAGCTTGGTGGATAGAATAAACAAATGTCCTTGATACGTGATTGACAGAATCGTACTGGATTCGCTCTCTTTGGGGGAGTCGGGGGGAGGGGTTCAGTGGTTTGGCGAGTTTGGTGCTTCTGGACGTGCTAGGACGATGAAAATTGGTAGGCGTGTCAGGGAGCTGCACAATATGACTTGATAAAGTCGTTTTCCCAGATTCGACAATCTGGGGGGCTAAAGGGAGAGGAAAAATTAGAAAAAATTAGATATTTATAACTTACGAGTGGGTTATCGGATCTTAATGAATTTTGATATTTAGAAGGACATCGTGACTCAGAGCTCTTATTTTAAATCCTGACCGGCATTAAGCCTCTTATTTTCCTTTTTAAATCAATCTATGGATTCATAGAATTTTGTTAGATCTCATACCATATGATCTCTTGGCTCTTAGCTCTTCTCGCCTCGTCACAAGTGCCCTATGAGCTCTTAGCTCTTGTTTAACTTGAAATGGATATATACATTAAATCATTTCAACCAAACCTTTCACTGTCTCTAAGAAAGCAGTCAAATTAGGTTTTGTTATTTCCCCATTCCTAGAAATAGAAGAAATACTTGGTTGGGAAGTGCAAGACACAGTTAGAGGGTGGGCTGGGGAGTTTTACAGAAGGTCCAAAACTTCAAAAGTTGGCAGGACTATTTAACGTCCTTAGTTCATGTGAAATAACATTATCCACTGATTACAGTTTCGATGCTGTCACGAGAATCACAACCAGTAAGCTGTGTCGCAGTTCAAAACATGGTCCAAAAGTGAGACATGGTCAAAAAAGATATATATATATATATATATATATATATATATATATATATATATATATATATATATATATATATATATATATATATATGTATATATATATATATATATATATATATATATATATATACGTGAGTGTGTGTATATTTGTTTCTGATACTATTTTGTATCTGGGGTTACCTTATTGTGCTTCAGCTCGAGATTCGAAGTCGATGTTAACTTTAAATATTTAAGAAAAAATTAGTAAGGTATTTGGATCAATAATACTACTACTTGGTATCCATCATCGTAGTGTCTTCCCTTATTGTTCCCTTATTGACCCAGTAGCCCGTTTGCATGTTTTCTATCCTTCCCTTCTTTTTAGAAATTTTAGACTTACATCAATTTGCCTTTGTTATTGCAAATATTGTAAATTTACTTTTTATTTACTTTTTACTTGGTTTTCTTGGTTGCTTTAGTAACAATGAATTATTTTCGAGGTTTAACATAAAAAAAACTGCTGGAAGTAGCTAAGATTAAGACGAATGAATTTTACCACAAGCCTGAAAATATTCTTGCTATGTATAATCTTATCCCTTTTTTAAAGAATTAAAAGTTGTTCAAGATGTTGATTTTTTTTTACATATTTCATTCAATTATGTTATAAAGCGCATTGTAAATCGTTGCTTTGTTCTCTTTGTTGAAGAATTTTTTCAATTTAATTTATGTATTTGATATACTCCTCAATTTTGAGAGAAATCGTGGATATCCTATCATAAAAAAAAAGATCTAGGTAGGTCAAAAGTCTGAGAAAATTCGTTAAGAGCCTTAATCTTAGTTTTTGCAAGAAACGTCATGTACGACGCTTATTAACGACTCACTTATTACGTCATATAAGCCTTTTCTTATATGGTGTCATGCATAGAATAAATAAGATTGTTGAGTTTCCGACGCATTAGTTATTTATATGATATTTTGTCTGTTGGAAGGCCCCAAAAAATGAAAATTTACAGTCGCTGTTGCTATAAATGGTGATTGTTTGGAACCAACACCTGAACTATCAAACCTGCTAAGATGTGAAACTCGATAACCTGGACAATCAATTGCGAAAACACCTATACGGGCAGCTAAAGCAAAGGCCATTACTAAATTATCAAACAACTGAAGTTATCAAAATCCAAAAACGTATCTAAAATGAAAATAAAGAGCAAAGACACGGGCGGTTAGAAGATATGCAAAAACGAATCGAGAGCGTGTCAAAAATGAAAATGAAGAGCAAATACACACGTGGCTAGAAGAACAGCTTCGGTGTCTCACAACTGAAAATGAAAAGAAAAGACACGCTTGTTAGAAAACATGCGGCACTGAGATGTGAGCGAGTCGATGAAAATCAACCTGGATAGCAAGAATCAAAACGTGTTAAAATAACGTGTTAAAACGATAGTGCTGATGATTGGGTCTGAGATTTTGACATGGATAAGGTCATCAATGCCTTCCATACATGTGTAAAAAAAAACATCAAAGGCGTGACGACACGTATTTCATGATAACGAAAGACAAGCCGAGATAAAACGAACTAAACACATTGAAAATGATTGCGATGATGCTTGGGTCTTGGAATACCTTTGAAAATAAAATTGAATACCGTTGAATACCATATCCTTGAAAATAAAAAAAAACCTGGACTAGACAAATCGTTGGAAGAAAAAGAAATTTTTGTCCCACCACCTGAACAATTAAAAGAATCAAAGGTTCGACGATATGTCTCTCATAATGACAAAAGACATGCCAAGGCAATAGAAATTTTTGCCCCACCACCTGAACAATTAAAAGAAACAAAGGTCGGGCAATATGTCTTTCATAATGACAAAAGACAGGCCGAGGCAAAATTTAAAATTCTGATAAAACAACGTAATTTTTCAAAGACACTACTTTTAATTTAAGGTCTATTTGGACGTCATGACATCAAGAAAAGGCTCAAATTGTCTGAGTTTAGAAGACAAGCGACAATGAGAATCCATATATAGAAGCCTGCCGCGTGCCAAGTGACGTGAACCGTATATATATAAATATATATATATATATATATATATATATATATATATATATATATATATATATATATATATATATATATATATATATATATATATAAATAAGTTGTCTGTCTGTGTGTCTGTCTGTCTGTCAGGTGACGTCATGTTTCTGTGTTGACTGACGTCATGAAGTTAGTTGTCGTCATTTTTGCTTTGACGGTGACGTCATCTATATATATATATATATATATATATATATATATATATATATATAACTATCATTTTTGCTTTGACGGTGACGTCATTCAAGATATTTAAGACATATGTTCACGTAGAAATCTATTAATGTTTAAGTTTAAAATGACTGATGAACTTACAATGGCAAAAGCCGATGAAGATGCTCAAAGAGTCTATGCCAAAAAACTTGCTGCTGATAGAGAAAGTCAGAAAAGAAAGCGTGCCGAGGAATCAAAAGAACAGCAAGGAAACAGGCTTGAGGCTGATAGAGAAAGAAAGAACAGAAAGCGTGCCGAGGAATAAAAAGAACAGCAAGGAAACAGGCTTGAGGCTGATAGAGAAAGAAAGAATAGAAAGCGTGCCGAGGAATCAAAAGAACGGCAAGGAAACAGGCTTGAGGCTGATAGAGAAAGAAAGAACAGAAAGCGTGCCGAGGAACTACCAGAGCAACGCGGAAGCAGACTTGCTGCTAAAAGAGAAAGTGAAAAAAGAAGGCGTGCCGAGGAATTACAAGAACAGCAAGAAATCAGGCTTGCTGCTGATAGAGAAAGTAAGAAAAGAAAGCGTGCCGAGAAATCACAAGAACAACAAGAAATCAGGCTTGCTGCTGATAGAGAAAGTAAGAAAAGAAAGCGTGCCGAGGAATCAGAGCAACCTGAAAGTTATCGCCTGGCATTCAGGTACAACCCAGTCGATGATTATAGCTTGAGTAGATGTGTTCAAATCGGGACAATGTCTAAAATTTGTCCCTATTGCAAGGCCTTGAAATTCAATGGTGAAACAATGGGAACGTGTTGCGCCTCAGGAAAAGTTAAACTTCCTCTATTGGCTGCACCACCAGAGCCATTGAAGACTTTCCTTACTGGAACTACGTCAGAATCTAAGCGTTTTTTGTCACAAATCAGAAAATACAACTCATGTTTCCAAATGACGTCGTTTGGAGCCCAAATCGAAAATCCAGATCAATTTATGTCTACTTTCAAAGTAAAAGGGCAAATTTATCATAGAGCAGGGTCCCTTCTACCATTCTCAGGCGAGAATCATAAATTTTTACAATTGTACTTCATCAGTGATAGAAATTCTGAATTGAATGCACGTTGCGAAATTTCTCCCAACGTTGAAAGGACAATCGTTTCCCAATTGCAACATCTTTTCCACGAAAATAATAATTTAGTGCGTCTGTTCAAAACAGCCATCCATTTGATGCCTACTGATACGCATAAAATTGTTATTTCCGCTGACAAAACGCCTCCTGGCCAACATGTGCGTAGATACAATGCTCCAACTATCGACGAAGTGGCAATCGTTATGGTCGGTGATCAGTTTTTACCTCGAGATATTATTCTTCATAAGCGAAACGATCAGTTGTTAAGAATTGCTGAAACTCATCAATGCTACGATGCCCTACAATATCCTATCATTTTTTGGGATGGAGCCGACGGCTATCACTTTAATATTAAATTGATGAATCCAGCCACTAACAAAGAAATGAATAAGAAATGCAGTGCAATGCATTATTATTCCTATAGACTAATGATTCGGCAGGATGAAGAAAATTATATTTTAAAATGCCGTGAATTGTTTCACCAATTTGTCGTTGATATGTATGCTAAAATTGAATCAGAACGTTTGCTATATATCCGCCTGAATCAGACCAAGCTCCGCTCTGAACAATACATTCATTTGCGAGATGCAGTTATAAATGACGGTAATACCACAAACGTTGGAAGATTAACAATTTTACCTTCGTCATATGCTGGCAGTCCCCGTCATATGCATGAATATGCTCAAGATGCTATTGCGTATGTTCGTCTCTATGGTCGTCCAGATTTATTTATTACATTTACATGTAATCAATCTTGGGACGAGATACTGCAGCTTTTACTTCAAGGACAATCGGCGGTTCATAGGCATGACATTACGGCCCGTGTCTTCCGGCAAAAGTTGAAATCACTGATAAACTACATAGTAAAACTTGAAGTGTTTGGGTCAGTGCGATGCTGGATGTACTCAGTGGAGTGGCAAAAACGAGGTTTGCCACACGCACATATACTAATCTGGCTACATAAAAAAATTACTTCGAACGAAATTGATGATGTGATTTCCGCTGAAATACCTGATAAAAATGTCGATAAGGGGTTACATGATATTATTGTAAAAAATATGATACATGGACCTTGCGGTGCACTGAACGAAAATTCACCATGCATGGCCAAAAGAAGGTGCACAAAGCAATATCCTCGACTTTTAGTATCAAACACAATTACTGGCAATGATGGTTACCCACAATATAGAAGAAGATCTACTGAAGATGGCGGTAAAACAGCAATAATAAAGAAGCGTAACGGTACCACCATCGAAGTAGATAACCAGTGGGTTGTTCCATATTCCCCATTATTATCAAAAACATTTAATGCACACATAAACGTTGAATACTGTAACTCCGTAAAGGCAATCAAATACATATGTAAATACGTCAACAAAGGCAGTGACATGGCAGTTTTTGGCTTGCAGCCCGAAATCAAAGATTTCGACGAAATCGTACAATATCACGCTGGAAGATACATAAGCAGTAATGAAGCTGTTTGGCGAATTCTTTCATTTCCGATACATGAACGTAGTCCAGCTGTTGTTCACTTAGCGGTACATTTACAGAATGGTCAACGTGTTTATTTCAAGGAAACCAACGTGCAACAAAGAGTCCTGAATCCACCGGATACAACATTAACAGTTTTTTTTCGCTTTGCAAAAATGATTCTTTTGCAAAAAAACTGCTGTATACTGAAGTGCCTTCGTATTACACGTGGAATACTAAAAATAAAGTATTTGAACGTCGAAAACAGGGTAAGTCAGTCGACGGCCAACCTACCATCTTCAAAGATACCACGATAGGAAGACTCTACACCGTTCACCCCAATCAACATGAATGCTTCTTTCTACGCCTGCTTTTGGTGAATGTACCCGGTCCGACATCCTTTGAGTATTTGAGAACTGTAAACGGTACTATACATGACACTTACCGTAGTGCATGCCAAGCTCTGAATTTATTGGAGAATGACCAACACTGGGATAACTGCATCAATGACGCGTGCGAAACGTCAACCCCAAGTCAAATTCGTGCATTGTTTGGCATCATTTTAACAACTTGCTCTCCATCAGCTCCTACAGAGTTATGGGAAAAATATAAGTCAAAAATGTCCGAAGATATACTCCATCGAAAACAGTTAGAGACGTCAGATATGACTTTTGATTTTACATCAGAAATTTATAACTACACTTTAGTTATTATAGAAGATTTGTGCGTACGTATGGCAAACAAACCTCTTCAGGATTTGGGAATGCCTTCACCTAACCGTATCGCTGCTGTTTCGACATGTGTAGAATTGGATCGTGAACAAAGTTACAGTACGAGTGATCTATTGTCGTATGTACAAAATAACATTTCCAAGTTAACGTCGGAACAAAAAGACATTTATGATACGATAATGCATTGTGTCGATAACAACGTTGGAGAAATTTTCTTTTTGGATGCGCCAGGAGGTACTGGTAAAACATTTGTGATAAAACTGATTCTGGCATCAATTCGATCAAAAAATGATATAGCGTTGGCAATTGCGTCGTCCGGAATAGCCGCAACATTGCTGCCTGGTGGAAGAACTGCTCATTCCGCTTTGAAATTGCCTCTGAATTTGCATTCTACAGAAACTCCCACGTGCAATATTTCCAAATCATCTGGGATGGGTGAAGTATTGCAGCAATGCAAACTTATTATTTGGGATGAGTGCACAATGGCACGAGAGGGAAGTCGAAACCCTTTGGCAGCACATTAATATTGCTTGCGGGAGATTTCAGGCAAACATTACCTATAATACCTAGATCAACTCCTGCAGACGAAATGAATGCTTGCCTGAAAAATTCTAATTTATGGGCACACGTAAAAATATTAAAATTAACTACAAATATGCGTGTCCGATTGCAAAACGATGACTCTGGTCAAACATTTTCAGATCAATTGCTGACAATTAGAAACGGAAAGCTCCCAGTAGACTCAATTTCAGGACGTATACAACTACCTGCTGATTTCTGTAATTTAGTGACGTCCAAAAATGAATTGATTGAAAAAGTATTTCCGAATATTCTAAAAAATTATAAAAATAATAAATGGCTAAGTGAAAGAGCGATTCTTGCACCCAAAAATATAGACGTCCACGAAATCAACAATATTGTTTTGACCAAGATTCGAGACCAGGCAGTCCTTTACAAGTCAGTCGACACAGTTTTGGAACCAAATGAAGCGGTTAATTATCCATCTGAATTTTTAAATTCCATAGATCTTTCAGGGTTTCCACCACACGTGCTACAACTAAAAATAGGCGTACCAATAATACTTTTAAGAAATATAAACCCACCAAAGCTTTGCAATGGCACTCGACTTGCCGTAAAAAAAACAATGGAAAACCTAATAGAGGCCACAATCTTGACAGGGCCTTTTGAGGGTGAGGCTGTTCTTATTCCTCGCATTCCCATGATTCCAACGGATCTGCCTTTTCAATTTAAAAGATTGCAATTCCCAATTCGATTAGCATTTGCAATCACCATTAACAAAGCTCAAGGTCAATCATTAGAAAAATGTGGTATAGATCTTAATACTGATTGTTTTTCCCATGGACAATTGTACGTTGCATGTTCGAGGGTCGGTAAATCTGACAATCTATTTATATGCAGCGACAATTGGACAGCGAAGAATGTTGTGTATTCGCAAGTTTTACGCAGTTAATTTGTATTGTATCTATCTATCTATCTATCTATATAAAAACGAGTTGTGTATGCATGTTTGTTTGTTTGTAAAAAGAGCGTTTGCATATGATGTCATTATTAGTACATACGGCTTTGTATATGCAGAGACAATGGGAAAGCCAAGAATGTTGTATATTCGCAATTTTTACGTAGTTTAACTCCTGCAGACGAAATGAATGCTTGCCTAAAAAATTCTAATTTATGGGCACACGTAAAAATATTAAAATTAACTACAAATATGCGTGTCCGATTGCAAAACGATGACTCTGGTCAAACAGTAGACTCAATTTCAGGACGTATACAACTACCTGCTGATTTCTGTAATTTAGTGACGTCCAAAAATGAATTGATTGAAAAAGTATTTCCGAATATTCTAAAAAAATTATAAAAATAATAAATGGCTAAGTGAAAGAGCGATTCTCGCACCCAAAAATATAGACGTCTACGAAATCAACAATATTGTTTTGACCAAGATTCGAGACCAGGCAGTCCTTTACAAGTCAGTCGACACAGTTTTGGAACCAAATGAAGCGGTTAATTATCCATCTGAATTTTTAAATTCCATAGATCCTTCAGGGTTTCCACCACACGTGCTACAACTAAAAATAGGCGTACCAATAATACTTTTAAGAAATATCAACCCACCAAAGCTTTGCAATGGCACGCGACTTGCCGTAAAACAAACAATGGAAAACCTAATAAAGGCCACAATCTTGACAGGGCCTTATGAGGGTGAGGCTGTTCTTATTCCTCGCATTCCCATGATTCCAACGGATCTGCTTTTTCAATTTAAAAGATTGCAATTCCCAATTCGATTAGTATTTGCAATCACCATTAACAAAGCTCAAGGTCAATCATTAGAAAAATGTGGTATAGATCTTAATACTGATTGTTTTTCCCATGGACAATTGTACGTTGCATGTTCGAGGGTCGGTAAACCTGACAATGTATTTATATGCAGCGACAATTAAACAGCGAAGAATGTTGTATATTCGCAAGTTTTACGCAGTTAATTTGTATTGTATCTATCTATCTATCTATCTATATAAAAACGAGTTGTGTGGATGCATGTTTGTTTGTTTGTAAAAAGAGCGTTTGCATATGACGTCATTATTAGTACATACGGCTTTGTATATGCACAGACAATGGGAAAGCTAAGAATGTTGTTTATTCGCAATTTTTACGTAGTTTGAAACACATATATAAATCTATCTATATTCACAGGTGGGACACAGGGACACAACTACAATGGTGCATAACTAATATGGCGCATAACGACTTACGCGCGCGGGGGGGCTTGGGGGGGGCGCGAAGCGCCCCGCCAACTAGGTGTTGGGGTGGCGCGAAGCGCCACCCCAACAGCTAGTATATATATATATATATATATATATATATATATATATATATATATATATATATATATATATATATATATATATATATATATATATATATATATATATATATATATATATATATATATATATATATATATATATATATATATATATATATATATATATATATATATATATATATATATATATATATATATATATATATATATATATATATATATATATATATATATATATATATATATATATATATATATATATATATATATATATATATATATATATATATATATATATATATATATATATATATATATATATATATATATATATATATATATATATATATATATATATATATATATATATATATATATATATATATATATATATATATATATATATATATATATATATATATATATATATATATATATATATATATATAGGAAAACAGTCTTCCTTTTCTCCTTCTGTCTCTTTTTTTTTTCTTTTTTTTCTTTATGTGATTGTGCTGTTGCATTGGTAATTTCTCTTTTCATAATATATATATATATATATATATATATATATATATATATATATATATATATATATATATATATATATATATATATATATATATATATATATATATATATATACATATATACATATATATTCTCATTTATATTTACAGACAGAAGATGTGGCCGTGCCAATTACTGACTGGAAAACTGCAAGAGCTTGTGCACAAGAATATAATAACCAAAGGAAGCACTATTTGTCGAAAGCTAACGAAGCCTTCCGTAAAGGCATGCCCGCTGTTGCCTCATACTACGCACAACAGGTATGTTTTCTTCTTATCTTGTACTCTCAAAATCAGAACTACCCATTTATTCAGGTTTTGATTCCGCTGTAGTTTCGGGATAAAAGTTCCACTGAAAATGTACCATATTTGTCCAAAAGGTAAAGTATATTTGAATGATCGTTTGAAATCATGTTCTCCGCCGGTAGCTTATGTTCAAGGCCGTACAAATGCATGCCATAGCCCATAAAAATACTCCCATAGAATTTTCATTTTTTTTTTATGGGAGTATAAAAAAATACTCCCATAGAAAATTTCCGCAGAGTATATAACACCACGGATACCAGGAAAACGATATTGGCTAAAAATAAGCTAAAACACCACCCTTGTTATTTAGAATCTAATCTCAGAAATAAAGTAAATTGGAACAATTTCTTTTTATGCTCTCTTCTTTTATTTATTGTCTAGTTATATTTACAATTCTGTAGGATATTCTGCTTATATTTTTACTTATTTCCTACATTTTCATATTTTTATATACTTTCTATATAGTCGATTTATGTTTTCTATTGATACAATATCTCTTCTATGGGATGTTGCACTTTTTCTGTAATCTTTTTGTACGATCATGAAATTTATGATGGTGTTACTTTAGATAAATAAAAGAATATCCTTGGTTTTTTCTTCTTTTTCTGTTTTCCATCCTTTTGTGCATGGTTGTGATGCAATGTCTTAATAGCGTCGAAGTCCTTTGAGACTGCCATTAGGTCACAGGAAATTCTCAATAGCCTGACAACCATTTTGTCTTTTTATTCTTTCATTTATAGTTGGGTTTCTCTTCTCAAAAAGAATCTCATAGTTCTTCGATAAAATTGAATTCTTCTAAACTATATCGCTTGCGGAGACGAAACAATTAGGAAATGAATAACAGAAAATCAATACTCTCGTGAGAAAACCGCTGCCGAAATAAAAAAAAAAACTCACTTTCCATATTACTACATATTTCCAGTGGGGTCACATTATGAATTCGTTCTGGGAGAGAGAGGTAGAGGGTATTTTACTCATTGTTGGACACTACTTGTTAGCAGAAGCGCCAATCAAGGGGGACTTTCCCCCTAGATTTTCGGTTTCTTGGTATTTTCAATGAAATCTACTTTTTTTTTGGTGTTTTCTCCATATTTAAATAAAACATTTCCTCCTCGAGACTGCCAGTAGGTCTCAGGGATTCCTCCATAGCCTGTCATTTATTTGAACCCTTTTGTCTTTTTATTCTTAAAAAAATAATTTCGTAGATAATAGACTGAAACATATGCTGTGTTCTTTCAAATTTCAGGGTACGAGGTTCATCAATACAAGCCTAGTTTTTGGGGTATTTTTCCTTTTTTCTAAAATTATTTAAATGTTTTTAGTCTACTAACTTCTAAAAGGTAGCTTTTAACTTGATTGATTTTATATACTTGGACTTTTACAAAAATTAAGTTCTCCTGATGCTTATACAGTTCTAAAACTGTCGTTTCTGCTATTGACTCTTCCGATTGCTAATTACCCTCTCTTTAATTACCTTAATTCTTTAAATTCTAATTACTTAAAAAAATATTGAAAAAAGAACTCAACTTTAATTTTTGAAATATTTCAAATAAATTCCTAATTTTAATTCTTTAATTAATTATTTAAATGCTTTAATTATTTTGAATTACTTTAGTCACATGTCTTCAGTTTGGTCGCTCTTTAATTACCATTAACTACCATCAATGATTTTCTGAGTTCATCCCCCTATTAATAAGTTCTGCTCGCATAATGTGCATTGAGAACTCATTTCATATTATTATACCCTTTGCTGGTTTTCCTCAAACACAACAATGCCTATAATTCGCCACGATTTAGTACGGCAATATGCATAAACTATTCAAAAGAATCTAAGCATGCCAAGCAAAGGTAAAATCATGTTATTTATCAATGCTCAAATCATAAACACCCAGATATTTACTAAATTGTTTTTTATAAATACTAGCAGTAAAGAATCTAAGTGTGAGAATCCAGAGGTAGACCCAATACAAGGACAGTTAACCATGATTAGAAGAAAGATCTTAATTGGCGGCATTAATTTAAAGATGGTTCAATATTGAAGTAAAGCGGTTTGTTGCTCGTTACAGAGGAACTGAATTTATTCTGCGATATAATTTCAGAAAAATAGCTACTGCATCGAGCAAGTTAAGTACTACTTCTACTAACAACTCACCGCAGCACCAAGCCGCCTGAGACCAACACAGCTACGCAAGCTCTTCCTCCACCCCAAACTATTGAAAGCCTCACTCATTACACCCTCCTAAGAAGTTCCCATTTCCTTTAAATTTTTCTTTATGACATCCTCCCACCCCCAACGAGGACGACTTGGTTTCCGTTCAACCCAAGATCTTAGGCCGAAAAGGACCAATCTTCGGCAATCTGTCATCCTTCATCCGCAGAACGTGCCCTAGCCATTTCAACCTTTCTTTCATTATAGCCCGAGAAAGCGACATTAAACCGCATTTTTCGTACAGCCTACTGTTTGAAATACGGTCAGTCAGCCGGGTACCCAGAACAATCCGTAGGTAATTTCTCTGGAAAATACCTAGCAAATCTTCATTCGCTTTTCGGAGCGCTCATGCCTCACAGCCATATTTGACCACTGTCATCACTATAGCTTCCAATATTCTAATCTTGGTTTGTAAGCTTATCTTCTCATTCTTCCGAACTTTTTCTTTACTGTGAAAGAAGCGCCCTGAGCCTTGGCTATTCTACTTTTAATATCTTCACCGCTCCCTCCGTCTTTTGCTATTGCTCTTCTATCAACAGAATTGCGCTTACTCATAATCTATAAAACTGAGGACCAAAGGTCTTTGACAGCTTAAGCACTTCTTAATTATTAATCTAAGAGTGAAAATTTGGTCAATACATCTTCTACTTTCTCTGCAGTCGCACTGCTCTTCCCTTAAAACTTCGACAACAGCATCCCTCAGTCTAAAAAGTATCATATTACTAAGTAATTTTCTACCTGCAGAGACCCTTATTAAATTTTTTTCTTGAATATGGCAATAGCTAGAAACATAGCCTTTCAGCGAACAATCTGACCAAGTCCACTTTTTAGATTTTAGCTTCAAAATACTTTTTTAACCCTTAATTTCCTATTGTCTTGATGGCATTCCCTGAAAGTAACGAAAAAAATGTGTCAGAAAACTCAAGACTTCATAAGCTCAAAAGAAGGACAAATTTTATTAATAATAGCCCTTGCTCCAAGGGCTCTAGGGATTTGTCCTACCCAAAGACATAGTTATTGGACCTTTCAACTATGCTGAATAATATGGCTTTCTCTTAATTTTGATCATTGGTCTTTGGGGGAAAATGTGCATGAGAGGGGACTAGTTACCCTGCAATCACTTTTGACTCTTAAAAAGGGTACTAGAACTTACAATTCTTAATCGATTGATTCTTTTCCGAAGTTCCTACGACAACTTCTATGCAAAGTCCCTTGGTGAAAAAAAAATATTATATTATGCCTACTTCGCTCTTTACTTACGCAGCGCTATTGCACTGCCTATGATAGACAAATTGAGTTTGTGTATTCTATAATGCACTCAAGAGCGTCGTCATTACTTAAGCGCATAAGAAAACGTCAACACATTCATGACATTTTCTCACCGAATCTTACAGTCTGTTTTGATTTTCAACCAAACGAATGTTGAACTCCAATAAAATGTATAAAAAAAAATATGCTGAAATGAATTTTAAAACGTTTTTCTATCTTAAGCACATAACCAAACATAAAAACATTTAATTCTTTTTTGAATTTTCATTTTCGTTGATGTTTCAGGTCAAGTGCAATTCAATTTTAGTTACTTATTTTTAAGCTGTTGGCTCTTCAGACTTTGTTGATTGTAGCACCAAACATCCCGTGATACAGGTAGGATCTGACAACCTTCGTATACAAAGTGACATTGAATCTTTCTTTTGCTAGGCTCTATATCATGGTGATGCTTCGAAAGACTATAATGAAGTAGCAATGGAACTTTTGTCTGAGAATTCAAAGAAAGAAGACAGCTCCAGCTATACGGTGGATCTTCACTTCCTTCATGTGGCTGAAGCTTTAAAAGTTCTTGACGGGCATTTGAAGCGAGTTCTTGAAAGAGGTTAGTGCATTGGTTCCTAAGCTTTAGTGAACTGTCTCTATTCTAGTATTTTTATCAGCTCTCTATGATGTTCGAAGTCCCCACTAGTGGTGAATAAGAAAAAAAAAAAAAAAAAAAAACGGAGACACTATTGCCACCCATGTAAAACAGTGATTTTCCTTGTTGCTCAAGTTGGGAAGGTGTAAGTTGCCTTCGGTACTGATAGTTCAAACAAATAGTGTATTTCTGTTTTGATCTGGCGCTGTTTTCGAGGGGTTTCAGGCTGCTTTTCGAAATTCCAATAAAATTATTTTTAGAACAAACTTTTACTAGTAAGTAAAATCGATATAATAATTACCATTTTTAATCAGTTACAAATGGCAATCTTTCTGAATATACAGTTTTTTTTAGTACGTTTTAACTTTTTGGTCACTGCGGGCCGTGTTTTTTTTTTAACTAAGTTGCAACTTTCGCTGCAACCATGATTATGAATGGACTACAGTTTTCGCGCTTCGACTAGTGAAGCCGATATTCAAGACATAGTTTCTTAGTCCTCTTCTGAGTTATCTGACTTCCATCCCTCCTTCTCTGTATCTCTTTCCTTCTCTGTCTCTCTCCCTCTCTCTTTTCTCTCTCTTAAACTTTTGGCTTTGTACTCCTTTTATCGCACAAGAAACATTTAGCATAACCAACGAAAATGCTGATTCGCCTAAAACTAATTACTTCTCTTGATTTTGGAATATGTCTAGTTGTTGTAAACCCATAAAAGCTGTCTCAAGGAAGCTAAAAGGCTATGATCTATAGGTTGTCCTTAAGTAAGATTATGCACTTTTCCTCTACGAAAAACATGATTTAGACAAGGATATATTCGGCATTTGGTGATCTTTGAGATCTGAAATTTATTTAAGAATGAGCTTACCCAAGAAGCTCACCCCTTCCCTCTTCCCTTAGAACTCCTACCGCAAAAATGTGTGATAGGTACTAAAGAAAGCTAATTTTTTCATGGATTGTATTTTTTTTTTTTTTTCGACCAAAGGAATGTTGAATTCCAAGAATTCAAGAAATTGAATTCCAAAATTCCAGAATTGAATTCCAAGAAATGTATAAACAACTCTTTTGAATTAGTTGACTTAAATGTACTATTTTACCAACAAAAATTGCAATCAGAAGAACGTATTTAAGCTCTACTTCGGAAGAAAAGATTGATTGTGTTGCGAAACTTGCACATTGCCAAACACTTTAGCAGCCCTCTTAACACTGGATACCTTCTAATGAATTTTGTTTTCTTCGAATGTGCTTTATGACTATCACAGTCCATATATTTAAGGGAGGTTTCCTCGCAGAAGAAGGGGAGAATTATACCAAAGCAGGTTTAGAGTTTTAAAAAAAAACTAACAAAGGATTGGAAAAACTCGTAATAAACTCAGAAAACCCTCAGATCAGCCATCAAATCAAAAACATCATAAACAATGTTTATGATGCTTGTCATAAGCTTATCATTTTATCTCCGAGTTTCCAACAATCAACTGATTACGATTCAATTTCCTAAAATCTCAACTGTCTGTATAACCCTTTAGGTATCGACTTCTACAAAGGAGACTTTGCCAAGATTTTCATATTTTATCAGTTTTCGTATTTTTGTTTTACATTGGAAATGACAAATTTAGTGCTTAATAACTAGTCTTGATAACAAGGTTCCACCTCATGACCGATCAAGCTGTGAGGCAGAGGCTTTGCAGGCAAGCATATCACTAATGAGTGAGAAATGATTGGATGTATGGTTTTTGTTTACCACATTTGAATCCAAATATGGTCAACAAGTTACCACTGGTTTAACAAAAAATGTTTAAAAGAAAAGCAAATAGGGATGGAAATTAAAAAACATATACTCAAATGTAAGACAAACAAAATTTATTCAAAATGTGACTGCAGCGATAGCTTTAACATAGTAAAGACCAAATAACAGCTCATAGCTAAAAAAAAAGGGTGTTTAAATTAATTTTTAAATGTAAAATAATTAATGTTGGATACCGATTCAGGAATGGTAACTGTTATCCATCTTAAAAATAACAGTAAAAAGTAATGACGAAAACAGATCCATTGGATTTTGAAAAACAGTCTGAGGATGATCCAAAACGGAGATGGATCGAAATGAAGAGTACACCGTTAAGGTTTTCATGTCCAAGAACTTAAAACCGTAGGTTTTCATCCTTATCATGCCATTTGAAAACCTGATAGAATCATATCTAAGCTTGCGAATCACTATAAGTAATTTTCCCCCTGGTTCTGGTGGTTGTGGAACATCATAATTAGCTATTTAAGACTCATTTGACCGTATATTGAGGTGGAAAGTGCGCCATTGGAGTGACTATGGTCAAAAATCCATGGCCTGTATAGCATATTTTATAGTGATGTGCTGTTGTGTTTTGTTTAGGGTAAAATGTGTGGTGTTACTAGAAATCTGAAACGCTAGAGTGTTGTCCAAGTAAAGAGCCATGCGTCTTCAATGTTTATACTTATTTTTTTCTCCTCTACCATTTTGTACAAAATAGTTGGTTATAAAAATATATATGGATATGCGGTGGCATGCTCTGGCAAACCACTCAGGGGTTGGTGTCCCTGCCCGCAGAGCTTGAGAGTGGTAGGTACCGCAGGGTGCCGACTTCCGCCCCTATCGGGATCACTACCACCCTTGCTGATGTTAAGTATGGAGTCTTATAACTACTCCTTATCTGATGAGTAAAAGTCTGTCTTAGGAATTCTTTTGTCCGCTGTTTGGGCCAACTACCCATTCAGCAGGTTTTGTACCTAGTGTTCAAACCGAAAAATCAGCCTCGGATCGGACTCTCTTCCAGTAGACGACCAAATACATGCCCCAAGATAATTCTTACGGATACATTTACTGTTCCCCACTGCAATGTACCTGATTTTCCGATCCAATCTGGATCAACTTCAGTATACGGTGAATTAGGTCTCCCCATCTGTCATGTGTGTGAGACCAACCTGAATACTGGCATCATTGATAGCGCGGTCAACTGTCCTGGTTACATTCTGCTAAGACTAGATCCCAATAACCAGCGAAGATCGACTTTGGGTGGAGGTGATGTTGATATGTACCTTAAAAATAACATCCAATTTTCGTTACTTTGGATTCCTAGCTGTAGGAAGGTCTTTTGGGTGACAATAAACCTACTAAACAAATCGTTTGCTATTGCTATAGTCTATAACCCACCAAAGATGGAAATCACCGAACATCTGGAAGATTTCTTGGAATTTGTGAAGCAAAAGTTTCCTAAATCAGGTACAGTAATCCAAGGAGACTTTAACATTCATCATGGCCACTGGCTGAAAAGTCGTAAAACTGATGTGTAAGGCGTAGTCAACCCTTTTGTCGCTTAACCCCTCATGCTACTCAACTGTGTTCATCTCAAACTGCATTCCCCTCAGCCTTATGCAATTCAACCATCATTTAATTGGGTCTTCTAAAACTCAGCCCTTATTCAGTTTGACCCCCATTCGACTCAACCGGATTCAATTCGATCAAACCTAACGTGTAACCACTTACACACATAAATAAGGGTTTAGTTGTATGGGGTCGAATTGAATGGGGGGTTGAGTTTAAACATTGTTTCAGTTGTTTTGGCTTGAAGGGACGGGGGTTGAGTTGCATGGAAGTTGATTTGCATGGGAGTTAAGTTTAATGGAATCCAGTCCAATGAGGTTGAGTTAAACGAGGGTAGATTTGAATGGGATCGAGTTGCATAACGGTTGAGTGTCACGTGGTAAATTGCAAAAGAGTGTTGATTTGTACGGAGGTTGAGTTGAATGGGGTTCAGTTAATTCTCTCAGTTAAACATGGGTTGTGTTTAATTTAAGTTGAGTTGAACGAGGGTTGATAGAAAGGGATTGGGTTGAACGGAGATTCTGTTACACGCACATCATGAAACTCTTGACTGACGTTTGTTACTGACGAAGAGTAATACCTTGATTTATTTAAGGTATAAATACCTTACCTTTTTGATTCAATAGAAAGTGTGACTGAAGTATGAACCATGGTATTCGCCGTCATATAGACAAGTCCACCATTAAATCACCATTCATACTTAGTAAGCAGTTTATAAACCTTAAACGACAAAGATATATACTGCCGCGAGGGGCAAACTTGAGTTTGCTGTCTTATTTTCCATACTGCTTGGCTACAGCCGAGTAGCATATGAAACTTTAAGAGCATAAGCTAGGACTGGTAACCAAAAGAAAATTACCAACGACATCTAGCATTTGGCACTTTTCCGCTTTCCTAGCGTTCACTAAACTGTTGAATATATATTTTTTCCAGGTACTTCTTTTCAATATGTAGGGGAAGGTGAAGAAAGCAGTGTTGTCACGTTTAGGCTGACCAGCTTAGAGTGAACTAGCAGTTTAGGTAGTTGCCTATCTTTTCTTTATCTATGACAAATTATTCTCTGGGGAAAAATCTTTACAGTACCAATTCGTATTTAATATGTGCCACTATACTTTTAGGTGACGAAAGAGCAAAAGGAGGTTTTCTCCATGTTATTACCGGAAGAGGACTAAAGAGCATAAATGGAATATCCAGGATCAAGCCAGCTGTCGAGGCTTATCTAAAACAGAAAAAAATCAGGTAAGTCAGTGCAACCTACTGGCTTTAAATTGTTTACTGCCTGCTCTGCCCTCTACATTTTCTTTCTGCTTAGCAAGAAGCTTTGCCCTGCAAGAAAACGGTTATTTAGGCTTAGAAATAAGATCATTTGATACAGAACAAAAATGAAAAACCTTAACAGGATCTCGTTAGCCTAATAAGCAAATATTTGTTTAGAAATCAAAATCATGATTATTTGGGACTGGAGGCTGCACCATGTGCTCCTCCCTTATATCCTTTGTGCAGTTAAGAGTAACAACTCCTTGTAAACCTTAGCGTTTGTTACTTTTTCGTTATAGAAGTGTAGTAGAATTCTCATTACTTTACTTGTGAAATGTGGCCTTTGTATATTTCTTGGATTTATTCCTTCATTCATGAACACAAACACTTGGCCATGTTTATTTTTTAATTTTTTTAATTTTTTGGAACTCTTGTCGAGCTAAAAATTTACCAAATTTTATTGGTAAATTGTTTTGATAAACTAATAATTTACCAAATGATTTACTGAACTTTTTTTCATCGACATCGACCCTTCTTAGCTGTGTCTGGGTTATCGGCCATGTCTCAGATGAGTACACCATGATGCTTCAGACTGTTGCGTTGTAAATTCGGGCTTTGGTATGGCGGCTAATTTGCGGTTTGTGGAAGTCAAAGTAAGTCAAGTCTTTTTGACGTAATACCTTAAACGTTCTGTTCTGTATCAAACTATCTTATTTCCAAGCCTATATAACCGTTTTCTTATAGGGCATTCATGAACACAAACACTTAGCCATGTTTATTTTTTAATTTTTTTTAGTTTTTTGGAACTCTTGTCGAGCTAAAAATTTGCCAAATTTTGTTGGTAAATTATTTTGATAAACTAATAATTTACTAAATGACTTGCCGAACTTCTTTTCGACGTAACACCTTAAACCAGGTATTTTTTCCGAGATCACACTGCGTTTCTATGACAGACAAATAAAAGTTTAAATGGGGATAAGTCCAGTTATTAAACAGAGAAACCAGATACAAAAGTCTGGTTATTTTTATCACATGTAAAGCGATCATCATAAGCAGAAATACTGATGACGATCGCTGCACATGTGATTGAAAGATCTTTTTGACTTTCTATCTGTTTTCACTGTCTAATAAATTGACTTATCGCCATTTTAACGTTTATTTGTTCGTAATTTACCGACCCGTTGATTAGTCAGACAATTACATTTTTCTTGGAGGTTCGAAAGTGTTTAAAATGTATATTTATTTTTTTGTTTTTTGTTGTTGTTCTTTGTTTGTTTTTTTGTGTTGTTGTTCTTTGTTTGCTTTTTGTTGTTGTTCTTTGTTTATTGGTTTGTTTTTTTTTGTTGTTCTTTTTTTATTTGTTTGTTTTTTGTTGTTTTTGTTCTTTATTTATTTGTTTGTTTTCTGTTGTTGCTGTTCTTTGTTTAAGTGTGTTTTGTTGTCGTTTTCTTTAGATGAGTTAATTTAAAAAAATTGTTTCCTTTCCTTCAATTATTTTTGAAGTAAAATGTTTTTCCTTATTTGTTGTTCTTTGTTTATGAGTGTTTGGTTGTCGTTTTCTTTAGAAGGGTTAATTTTAAAAAGATTGCTTCTTTTCCTTCAATTATTTTTTTCCTTTGAAAAAGGTTCCCAAACGTGGAATCGAAATATTCAATTTTTTTTATTATTTAATTTTTTTATCTTTTGTTTTATTCCACTGCTTTATTTAAATTAGACCAGTTCTTTCCCTCTAAATTTTTGTAAATGGAAAAGCAGTTTGATCTAAGAAATATTTTTTTATGTAACATATTACTGGTTGAAATTTTGACCTATTAAGTTATTGTATATCGGATTTAATCTAAATTCCTCCCCATCTCTATTAATACTAATACTCTGTGTGAGTTGCTGTATTGTTAAAACTTTAATGTAACATTCAAACTGCATTAATGCGAGTATTATTAATTTGTTGTTTTTTGTGTGTTTTCTTTTTTGTATTTTTTCTTTTTATCTTTTTCTTTATATCTTGCGCTTAGTTTAATTTGACTTTACCTTTTTCCCCTTGATAAAGGCTCTCTGATATGGAGTCGAAATATTCGGATTTTTTTTGTATCACTGTTTTATTTAACTTATACTCGTTTTTGCTCTTAAATTCAGTAAATGAAAAAGCAGTCTGGTCTAAAAAGTATTTACATTGTATTTTTTTTATATTTTCTAGATTTGAAGAAGCAAATCCAGGGATGTTGAAGGTGCGGCTTCAGTGAAATTGCTCATTGCAAGAAATTCAGTACAATGCCATTGTTCAAATAGTAGTTGCAGTTTTTATGCATTTAGTTATGTTTTGATAGTGAGCGTTCAATTATTCTGTATTTGTACTTTTGGGGTAAATGTTATAATATATTATTTTAAAATCAGAAAAAGAACCATTTGAAACCCGCAATAGATTGGAACTCAATGAATCACGGCTAATTTAATTTGTTAGCCATAAAACGAAAGCCATACAAAACATATATAATATATAAACATATATAACCATACCAATACGGTTTGTTGTTCTAATACTTGAACTCAGTTCTGAATTTCAACAGTGTTGCAATTAATTGATATTGTTTTCACGCTACGTTGGTCGCAATTTTTTTTCGGCGCTGATATTTCGGAGATCCGTCCTAATCTGATTATGTTGACCTGAAAGCTCACGAAGCATCTCTTATGCGGCTTCTATATCCTATTTTTCACGGCCTCTTGAAAGCTCGTAGACCTTGCCGTCAATAAAGGTGTTGTGCTTTTGTAGGTTGGTGTTACCCTCTTTGTTTAACATGTTGTCATGTCTGTCTGTTATGTTGTCATGTCATGTCTACATGTCGTCATGTCCCCACGGAAGCGTGCTTCTCGGCTGCAATCAGTGATGGTGAGGGACTCGCTACTGATCCATTCTTTTTTCTTGCACTGCATCTTTCCTGCAATACCAGTTGCCACTGCAAGAGTATTATCTTTGAAGACCTTCAATGCAGATTCACTATCATCTCACTGCTCAAGGACCTCGAACCTGTTGAAAATTTTCTCTGGATACTGCTTAGTTACAGCATGATCTCTAATTGATTTGAAAAGAGGGCATTTGTGATCCTGGTTCTCAAAAAAGCTTCGGTTATTAAGGTGAAACTCAAAGGAAATGTAGAGAGAGGATGCAGAGCAAGGTGTTGAGGAAGGGGACCCCCCCCCCTTCAAAAATGTAATAAATTTTGTTCGTTTTAAGTTTTAATGTTGCTCCTCACTTTCAGTTGAAAAACATGTTTTTTACTTCAATTTTAATAGTTTTTTAAATAATGCCAGGAAATCTGGCTTCAATCCCCCAACCCACGGAAATATCCTCTGGAAAATTCACTAATGGTGAAAATTTACCCCAGACAATTACCCTTAATACCTCCACGCTTAAAATTGAGTCGGTTTAGAGAAAGCAAGACATATAAAGAAAATTCGTATAGGATTTCTGCCAAATTCCCCCAGTATACAATTTCCCCTAAAAAGTTCACCCCGTGGAAACATCCTTCTTCATAGAAAATTCTCCCCGTGCAAAATCCCCCAGAGAAAATTCTCCTTCCCACCCGAAAAATGTATTCATGCTTGCCAATAACAAATACTATACGTAAGCAATGGGCAAATTTTATAATTTAAAAAGCTTTTCCCAGGTGCTATGGGGGTCATTTTATCTCTAAGACATAGTTAATAGGCCTTTTAACTATGCTGAACAAAATAGCTATCTCAAATTTTTTTTATCGATTTTGGGAATAGAGTGGCGTGTGGGAGGGGGCCCAGTTGCCCTCTAATTTTTTGGTCACTAAAAAGGGCGCTAGAACTTTTAATTTATGTTAGAAAGAGCCCTCTCGCAATATTCTAAGATCACCGGGTCGATATAGTCACCTCTGGGGGAAAAAAACAAATAAACAAGCATGCGTGCTTCTGGCAAAAAATACAAAATTCCACGTTTTTGCAGGTAGAAGCTTGGAACCTCTACAGTAGGGTTTTCTGATATGCTGAATCTAATGGTGTAATTTTCATTAAGATTATTCGACTTTCAGGGGAAGTTTCTCCTTTTTTTCGATAGTCAGACGAATTTTCTCAGGTTCGTAGCCTTTGATGGGTATTAAATAAAAAAAAACAGGTTTTTTCAACTGAAAGTAAGGAGCGACATTAAAACTTAAAACGAACAGAAATTACTTCGTATATGAAAGGGACTGCTTCCTCATCAACGCCCCGCTCTTTACACTAAAGTTTGACTCTTTCTCTCAACTCTTCTTTTTAAAACAGTAAAACACTTTAGCGTAAAGAGCGGGGCGTTGATGAGGAAGCAGCCCCTTTCATATACGAAGTAATTTCTGTTCGTTTTAAGTTTTAATGTCGCTCATTACTTTCAGTTGAAAAAACCTGTTTTTTTATTTAATTTCTGAACGTTTTTGAATCAATGCATGTTTTGATTTTGGCTCTCTGCAGAGGAATAATTAAAACGAAACTTGCATTTTTTTTTTTTTTTTTTTTTTGGGCTAAATGGCTTTCTCATAATTTTGATCGAATGATTTTTGTAAAAAAAAGAGCGGGGGAGGAACCCTAGTTGCCCTCCAATTTTTTGGTTAATTAAAAAGGCAACTAGAACTTTTAATTTTTTACGAATCTTTTTATTAATAAAAGATATAATTTTGTCCCAATTCATTAAGAATGACCCCTGAATCACAAAAGCCGTAGAATAAATAGTTGACATTATTAAAAATACTTTAGCGTAAAGAACGAGGTATTAGGAGGAGGTGAGCCCCTCATATGGGTAATAATTTCTGTTCGTTTTAAGTTTTAATGCTGCTCCCTACTTCCAGCTGAAAAAACTTTTTCATATTTATTTTTTCATTGTTTTTTTTTTAAGTAATGCTAGTAAATCCTGCGCTCCCTTCATGGAAGTTTTTTTTCCCCATGACAAATTCCTCGATGGAAAGCTCTCCCAGAATATCTCCCTCTTCTCAACCCCTCCCCCCAACCAAAAAATCCTCCTGAAAACGCCTCTACACCCAATAACCATTACTATATGTAAGCACTGGTCAAAGTTTGTAACTTGTAGCCCCTCCCACTGGGACTCTGGGGGAGTAAGTCGTCTCCAAAGACATTTTTAGACTACGCTAAATAAAATGGCTATCTCAGAATTTTGATCCGTTGACTTTGGGAAAATAATTAGCGTGGGAGGGGGCCTAAATGCCCTCCAATTTTTTTGGTCACTTAAGAAGGGCTCTAGAACTTTTCATTTCCGTTAGAATGAGCCCTCTCGCAACATTCTAGGACAACTGGGTCGATACGATCACCCCTGGGGAAAAAAAAACAACAAATAAACACGCATCCGTGATCTGCCTTCTGGCAAAAAATACAAAATTCCACATTTTTGTAGATAGGAGCTTGAAACTTCTACAGTAGGGTTCTCTGATACGCTGAATCTGATGGTGTAATTTTCGTTAAGATTCAATGACTTTTAGGGGGTGTTTCCCCCTATTTTCTAAAATAAGGCAAATTTTCTCAGGCTCGGAACTTTTGATGGGTAAGACTAAACTTGATGAAACTTATACATTTGAAATCAGCATTAAAATGTGATTTTTTTATGTAGCTACTGATATCAAAATTCCATTTTCTAGACTTTTGTTTACTATTGAGCCGGGTCGCTCCTTACTACAGTTCGTTACCACGAACTGTTTGATGACTAAACTCAATGAAACTTATATATTGAAAATCAGCATAAAAATCTAATTCTTTCGATATATTTATTGATATCAAAATTTTCGTTTTTTAGAATTTGGGTAACTATTGAGTCGGGTCGCTCCTTCCTTAGAGTTCGTTACCACGAACTGTTTGAAAGAATAAATACAGCCCAAAACGAACGAAAACCAGATAAACAATCATAGCAAAAAAATACAAAAGGTACAAATATAAACGAATGAATAAATCTGAAAACGAGCGAAACTTAGACTGAATATGCAAATTAAGCTTAAAACTAACAGAAAGCTCTACCCTTGCACCGGAGGCTGTGGGGGGTTTTGTCGACCCCAGAGGCATAGTTATTTGAACTTTGGAACTTTAAAAAAAATGGCTATCTCTAAATTCTGTTGGAATGCATTAGGGAAGAGAGGGCGTGAAGGAAGGTTGACCATATTTGACTTTCAAAAAGGGCACTATAACTCAAATTTCCAATAGAATGAGCTCTATCCAAGGTTTATACGACCATTCCTCCCAATGGTTGCCTCTGAAAAAAATTACAAAACACTGAAGCTTTATGCCTCTTTACCATGTTACTGTCTGAAAACGTAACATTTAACAATATGGCTGGCCTCCAATCACTTTTGACTCTTAATTATGGCGCTAGAACTTTCGTTTTACAATCGAAAGGGCCCTTCAAAAGTTTATACAGCTACCCCTTTCATAAAAGCCTTATTTGTTAACAATCAGCAGCTAGTATAACTTATAGCCCTTGCCCCAGGGGCTATGGGGTTTTTTTTCAACCCCGGAAGCAAAGTCATTTGAAATTTGGAATTTTTTTTAACAAAATGGCTATTTCTAAATTTTGATTGGATGCATTGGGGAAAAAAGGGTTGGGAGGAGGGTTTTATAAAAGGCACTATAACTTCAAATTTCCAATAGAATGAGTCTTCTCTAAAGTTTATACGACCACTCCACCCAAGGATTGACTCCTAAAATAATTACAAACATGGAAGCCTTATGTTTCTTTACCATCTTTTTGTCTTAAAACCTAATATTTAACAATATGGTTGCCCTGCAATCACTTTTAGCTCTTAAATTTGGCACTAGAACTTTCGATTTCTAATCGAAAGGGCCGTCCAAAGTTTAAACAGCTACCCCTGCCATAAAAACCTTATGTGTTATAATGGGCAGCTAGCATAACTTGCCCTGCGAGCTAAGGGGGTTGTCAATCCAGAGACATAGTTATGTTGCCTTTGAGCTATTGAGAAAAAGAAATAACTATCTCAAAATTTTAATCAGATGTATTATGTGGAAAATAGATTTGGGGGGTAGTTGCCCTTTGATCACTTTTTATTTTTAAAAAAAGGCACTAGAACTCTCGATTTCCAAAAATTAGTCACCTCCAAAGTTTACACGACCACCTTTTCGATATGAAGTACCTCTGGAAAATAAAGTAATAATAAAATATTGGGGCCTTATGGGTCTTTACCATGGACAACGCAATAGCATTGTTTCTGATTAGACAAATTTTTTTCAATAAAAGTGAAGAGCAACATTACCACCATTGCGCAGCACTTAGGCAGCGCTATGGTGGTGCTTCTGATTAAAGATAATAAGGATGATCATCTTGCTGTTTGAACAGTTTCAGTTTTTAGAGTGAGAAATCTTCCAAACGGTAATTCGAATATTACATTTCGACATTCGTCTGAAAATATAGGTCTTTTAAATTAATATTCATCAGCCAATTTGGAAATATGATTTTATTTTGAAGGGGGACTTAGACCCTCTTTGAATTTACCACCGCCCCTCCTCATGCTCATTGGAGTCTTTTTGGAGACGACATATGTCCAAAATAGACCTATGCATCTAATGAGAAAGCTCAAGGAGATAAATGCAAAACATGGATTGCCCTGCTGCATTATTTTAATGTTAATATAAGACTTCAAAGTAGTTAGGAATGTTAGTATGTCGATCCTGCAAAGATGAAAGTTATATTTCGAGTTCACCACGGAGTACTGTAGCAGCATTGCCATATAAGTCAACTCGTCCGTCATCACGAACCATAACAGTGAGCTCTCCACCTCTGGGTGAACATTGACGAGCTAGAAAAAATGGTGTTGATTTCATATCATACGCTCTCACTTACGAGAAGTTTTATTAAAAAGTAAAAAGAAAATTACTTTACATAATATTATGAACATAACTAAAAAGATACGTAAAACTTTCTGACCAATACATAAGATAGATATACTAACTTAATCATTCAATAATAGGCAGAGCCGGGCCTAGGGGGGTGGGGAGGGTGGTCAACCGGGTCATCCACCCATGGCGACACAGCTAGGGGGCACGACTGGGGGATTGCCCACGTTGATAAAATTTGGCATTTGATTCTACTCTATTTGCTTATATTTGAGTCGGAACGGGGCGCTGTAGTTAATTTTCCCCCAGGCACTACCAACCCTAGGGACGACTCTGACATTAGATAAAAAAAAAAACATATCTTCATTTACCTCTCGAAATAGTATAAGCTACTTTCTTATTCTGTGATATGATTAAGAATCCCACATTTGGGAAAAAAAAACATAAAAGGGTGTCAAGGGCCCTAAAAGAACGACTCTTATTAAATGCTACATACATCGAAGTCTACATTCAAAATATTCAAATTTGTCCCAGAATTCGCTTCAAGGGACAGTGGGCTATCTTTTTACATTACCTATGATAAAACGAAGATTTCATTCACTTTTTTCACGCATTTTATGCCGAAGCCGATCCAGCCCGACAAACTTTTAAATGGTTTTTATTACTTAGAACTGAATAATTTTTACTGATTTTCAACTTCACACAATCACTTAACTCCAAAAAGGAACTATTATCAAAAATTAAAAACCCTTTTTTGGACGACAAAAAAAAACGGAAAATATCCTAGGAACCAATTTGACCTATCCCCAAATACCGGACATTTATTCCACCAGAGATTCATTATATTGAAAGTAGCGAGAAATCTTTATTTTTAGGCCGTTTCCTTTGAGTTATTTTGGGTATAATCTTCCTTTGGGTGATTGAGACAACGTCGTTAAATAAAGCTTTAAAAAAAAAGAATAAAATTAGAAAAAAACAAGAGTTTTCGAAAATTTCTATTCGTTTGCAATTTTGGTATTGCTCCTTACTTTCAGTTGAAAAAACTAATTTTTTAATTTAATTTCTGACTGGTTTTCAAATCATGCCGTCAAATTGCCACCCCTCTCCCCTCCATCCCATGTCAAATTTCCCCTAAAAAATCCTACTGAAAGCAGTGCGCCACAGAAAATACTTCTCGTAGAAAATCCCTTCTCCTGCAGAAGATTCAGTATATTTCTCAACAACAAATTCTAAATGGGAAAAACGAACACATTCTCATGGACAGCCCTTTCCCTATGGACTTTGGAGGGTCACGTCATCCTCAATGACATGGCTATTAAAATCTTTCATCTACGCTGAATCAAACAGCTATCTCAAATTATGGTAAGTTGTATTTAGTGAAAAGGTGGGCGTGGGAGGGGGACTAGCTTCCCTCAGTATTTTATTCACTTAAATAGGGCACTAGAAATTTGAGTTTTATTCGAATGACCACGAATTACAATTATACAATTTTACTGGAATCAAATAATTCGTGGTAACGAACTGTAAGTAAGGAGCGACCCGGCTCATAAGTAACCGAAACTCTAAAGAACAAAATTTTGATACCAATGGATATATCAAAAGAATTGTAATTCTATTGTGATTTCAAATGTATAAGTTTCATTAAGTTTAGTCTTACCCATCAAAAGTTACAATCCTAAGAAAATTTGACTTGTTTTCGAAAAAAGGGAGAAACGCCCCCTATAAGTCCTAGAATCTTAATGAAAACCACATCATCAGATTCAACGTAACAGAAAACCCTACTGTAGAGGTTTCAAGCTTCTATCTGCAAAAGAGTGACATTTCTTATTCTTTGCCGAAGAAAGGCCACTCATGCGGGTTTATTTGGTTTTTTTTTTCCCCAGGGTGATCATATCAACCCAGTGGTCCTACAATATTACGAGAGGGCTCATTCGAACAAATTAAAAATTCTAATGCCTTTTTAATAGACCAAAAATATTGGAGGGCAACTATGACCCCTCCCCCACCCCTTTTTTCCCAAAACCGTCCGTTTAAAATATTGAGATAGCCATTTTGTTCATCATAGTTGAAAGACCCAACAAATATACCTTGGATATAATATGACCTCCCTTTATTTAATTTAAGTGAATATTTCGGCTCTGTATCCAAGGGTCGTCCTCAGCAGGATTCGAATGAAAATAAAATAAGACTTACAATAAAAAGCGTGACCATTCAAACAGTCTCAGAATCATTACTTCAGTTTAATCTTATTTTATTTTATATGAGCTTTGCTGGGTGCGCCCTTGGATATGGACCCGAAACATTCATTTAGGGTAAAAAATAAATATCTTAGATTTATTTCCCATTGTTTTACCTGTTGTTGTTTGTAATATAGGAACTTCATGGAAGTTTTGAAGTGTGAGTGTGAAGTTTTGAATAAATCGGAGGAGAGGAAGAGTGTGCACAACTGTATTGCCTGTAGGGGGCTTGGTTCTGCAATGATTTTTTATTAACAGTAGCAGTGGAGAAGGGGTCTAATTATATCTAACTATAATTCTAAAAACACTTTCCAAACCCTTAAAGTTCTACTTTTTAAAATAAGTACCTTTCAAAAGTGTCTTGCCACATTCTTCGCTCCAATATGGACCAAGTACTGTATGAGCGGAGCCAGTGACGGGGTCTTCAGGTATTCCAACCCAAGGTGCGAAGTATCGGGAGTAAAAGTCAAAGTCCTCTGCGCCTTTCAACGTCACAATAACTCCTTTAACTGTTAGCTCCGATTTACATTGCAGAAGTTTGTCGCCATTCAAGTTTGCCATTCCTTCCAAGTCAGTTCTTAAATAGAAAAAGTTTATATGAAAGAAATTCTTCATATTTTTGCTTTCGTTTTTATACTAATTATTATTGACCTTTTTTGAGGAGAAATACCCTAAGGCTGGGTTTTAAACATTCTATTTAATTCCAGTTAGCTTAAAAAATATACATAACATATGAGGTAGGGGGCATCAACCCTCGTAGGCCATTTTTTGCCATTTCTTTTTATTTATTTAGACGGCCAACTTATTAACTGCTGTTACGTTAATGTCCTAACGGTTTGCAGGTACATCTAAAGTAATATTGTTTATCAATCTGGTATCAAAGTTAGGGATATATCTTAATATTTACTAAATAGTATTACAATCACAATCACTTCTCCCTAAATTTCCCACCATTCAAGAGCATCAATCTTTCCAAAGAGGGCAAAATAACTTTTATTGCATTATAAAATAGAAAAAATTGTTTTACTTAAGAATATCTTGTCAAAACTTTCAAAATTCAAAAAAAAATCTTATCAACACCTTTAGCTGGTAGGCTACCCTCAGTAACAATGGTGGTCCTCACGGTTACAACTTTATTAGTCGATCAGGTGGCTTCAAAGCTATTAAATACAAAGCTAAGCCCATTAAAACATTTCGAGTTATACCAGCAGTCACAAAGTGAGGGTGGAGGATTCAATTGACTCAACACCACCCAAATTCAAAACAAATCGATAGTTTTCCATTACAAAATGGCTTTTAAAAGACCTTTTTAAAGCTAGACCATTCTCCAAACAAATTCTAGACTACATCCCTGTGTTCTGCACCTTTACCTTTTTGTAGCTAAAGCTTTAAATAATAGCAAGCATTTTGTCTCTGTTGAACGTTAGGGAAGTTCACTAAACAAATTTTAGGGATAAAATATAGACAAATGGCTGATGAGTGGTATGTCAGGCACTAATTTTTAACTGTTTGGATTAACTTTCTAGCTGAGCAAGTTATATTAGTGTTTTTTTTTCTTTCCATGTCCCTAATTTATGAAAATGACAAATAAGTCAGTCTGATATATTTTTTTCTGATCATTATGTATTGTATGTTTCCACAAAGATTAAATTTTTCCACATTTTGGGTTATAAAAAATTATAAATAAGAAATTTTACGAAAAATATAAAAAATTTCAAAATTTTGAACATTTTTGGGTGTGGCAGCTCCAAAGGACCCTTTTCCTCTACTTAAATAATGTCTATTTAATTGCCTAACTCAATTAGCCCTTTATATTAAAAAAAAGTATATTACCTTTTATAGCTATCGAGGATTCTGATAAGAAGCTTCTTTGTCGTTGGGGAATAAAGTACATCTTTGACCTCAAAAGGGATCACTTCAAGGATATATTTTACCAAACTTGGATCAATCTTCTCAGGTTTATTCAATGGAAAGTCGAGAATTATTGAGGCACCATCTTTTTTGGCCATTAATTTTCCACTCATAGTCTCAAACACAATTAGACTGTTCTCATTACCTGAAAAGGATAAAATCCACTAAAAATAAACAGAGTTAGATTTGGCACTTAAAGAGATTCTAAAATCTTTCCCAGGTGCTTATTCAAACTTTTAATTGGAAGGAAGGAGGTTGGAGATTCGAGTCAGCCATTTAGATGTAACTATTCTAATTTTAATTCAAATACAAAGAAAATTAATCATGTTTTATTTGGCGTTCCCTGGCCACCCCCTCAAATTTTTTTGAAAGACCCTGAACTAAGAAAAAACTAATAAAAAGACAGAATACTGTCATTAAGAAGAGAGTGAAAAATATTTTTACAGAATACTCCGTAATCCATCTACATCTATAGAAACAAAAATGCAGAAGAATGGAATACCATAAAATAAACAAAGATTCTAAATATCATAAATATTTTAATTTAATAAAATATAAAGGTTCAAGAATGCTGGCATGAAAAAAAGAAACGTAAAGCAAAGACCCCGAAAATGACAAACTAAATGAAATATAAAAAACAAACAATTGGTTGCAAGTTACGTTTGTAAATATGACAGATAACTAACAATCGTATATATGAAATTAGCAACTCATGCCTGGTATCAATTTATAAGGTAGAATTATTATGAAAAAATAAATTATGAAAGCATATCATTTTGGTTGATTATAAGAATAATGACTTACCACATTCTGCAAAAAGAGCGTGAGACGAAGCAAGAGTTGCATGTCCACACAATGGAACTTCGTTCGTTGGAGTGAACCATCTTAGACCAAAGAGTGTGGCTTTATTTACAAGCGAATGATCCAAGGGTTTCACAAATGCAGTCTCAGACAAATTCATCTCCTTAGCAACTTGCTGCATTTCATTGTCAGAAAGAAGCTAAAATGTAAACATTTAAGGAGCATTTACCCAGTCTACAAGACAGACGCGAGATCCTTTGCATTAGCTTTGTCGGAAGACATGAATTAATTTTTAGGAGCAATACCAATTCCCTCCTTACTACAGTCTAATCAGGAGTCCCTACCCAATAGGAAAGGGTAGCGAAAGCTTTAGTTAATTTCTAGGAGCAAAACTTATTCCCTCCTTACTATAGCCTAATCAAGAGTCACGAAGGCTTTAATCAATTTCTAGGAGTAAAACCTATTCCCTCCTTACTACAGCCTAATCAGGAGTCACTACTCAATGTGAAAGGGTAGCGAAGGCTTTAATTAATTTCTAGAAGCAAAACTTATTCCCTCCTTACTACAGTTTGATCAGAGTCGCTACCCACTTTGAAAAGGTAATGAAGGCTTTAATTAATTACTACTACTACTTAAATTAATTTCTAGGAGCAAAACCCATTTCCTCCTTACTACAGCCTAATCAGGAGTCACTACCGAATGGTAAAGGGTAGCGAAAGCTTTAATTAATTTCTAGGAGCCAAACCTATTCCCTCCTTACTACAGCCTAATCAGGAGTCGCTAGAAAATGGGAAAGGGTAGCGAAGGCCTTAATTAATTTCTAGGAGCAAAACCTATTCCCTCCTTACTACAGCCTAATCAGGAGTCGCTACCCAATGGGAAAGGGCCATAAATTAACAATTATCGCTACAACTTACAATAAACCAGCAAGATATAACGTGCATTTTACACCGACTTTTGGCTCTAGTATTAATATATAGCCAACTTTAAATTACTTGTTTCCCTTATTGACCCTATAAACTTTCTTATTTTTCACTGAATTCATTTTTATAATTGTTTATTTTAATCTGTGAAGAAATTTTTGCAAATTCCTCTGAAAATTCCTTAGTTATACAGATTGTGCGCAACACAGATTCCTGTGTTAAATACTAAAATGTTTAAACTTATGACACATTTTATTCTGTTTCTCAGTATTTCTTTGTAGTTTGCGGTTTTCCATACTTTTGGTAAATTTCAATAATTATTACTCTATCTTTTTAAAGAAATTTAAATTTAGCATTATTTACTAGTGAAAGCCAGTTTATTTGTAAAAGTTCATCTTGGCATACAACTTGGGAAAAATAAAAAATTTGTGTCTCTTGCGGCATATTTTAAAGGTTCCTTTCTTTGGAAATGAAATTGAAAATACTAAAACTGGGGATACAACAAACCTATTCAACCTGATAGATTGAATTCATTACGCTGGATATTTCTAATAGAAAATCTAAGAAAATTCGCATTGCTGAGGATCAAATTAGTTCTTCTTTAATGCACTGATAATTTGGACAAATTGTCTATTACATGAAAATTATTTATTAATCTCGCCTTCCGCTCCCCATATAAGTAGAATTAAAGAACGACATTTTGTTTGTTTTTTCGCGTATTTATTTCATTCAATATCGACGAGAATAAAAGAATAGTGAATAAAGTTGCAAAAAATTCCAAAAAATCAAACAAAGCAAAGATTTATGGAAAGAACAACTTAATAGGCCTAGTAAAACGACTCAAGAGAATGTATAAAGAAAACCAAAATAAACATATATCAAGAATTTAATACACTACGGAACAAAGGAAGAATATTCGAATATAGAAAATATTTTCAGATTTGAATTCGAATCGTAATTAGTTTTAACCTTAAATGATTCCAACTATTCGTGAGTTTTAAATCTCAAAACTAGCACAGCTTTATAGAAAAACAAAATGTAAAACAAGTGAAACAACTAAAAATTTGAAATTGTAAAGTGGAATTGACAATAAACGACTAATTTTGAAACCATGGAAAGAAACATGTAAATATGAAAAGGATAAAGAAGATACTGAAAGGGATTATCAAAAGACGGTTTACCCCTTTTTGAACTTCCAAGAGCCGACAAGTAACGAAACCATCACTTGAATATTTGGATATACCAAAGGTTTCCGTAGTGGGAAAAGAGGGCTCTAACTTGAAATTAGCCCTTATAAAGAATTTATCATCGAAATTACCCTTATAGCCCTCATATGTGTCTATTAGCCCAAGTCTACGAAAGATTCAAAACAAAAAGAATACGGCAAAATACAAGGATAACATAACTCATCATCCAAAAGTTCAATAAGTGTTTTGTTCACTTTCATCGATTGAGGCAAATATGATAACTGTAAATAGCGACGAAGGCCACACTGCCTTTCCATAACAAACAAATACAAAGTAGAAACAATAGGAAAAATCTTTTCAAGACAGTGGAAATCAGTTTTGTGAATATTTCGGCCCTATGTCCAAGGGCCGTCTTCAACACAATACGAGAACAAGAGAGAAAATATGTATATACAAATAAACTTGCATTAAATTGTGAGAATTAAAACTAAATAATGTGCTTTTTAAACTTTTTTAAGAACAGCCCTAGCATCCTTACTTCAACAAAGTTCAACCAGGACTGACAAAAAGAATGAAGTGAGAATATAAGTTCATTCAACCTAAAGAGAACAAAGTGATTAAATTCAATTTCTCACAGCCAACCTTGCTTTTTTAGCAGCCTGTCTCAAAGGCCTTTTCGTAGCTGGTTCAATACTATTAAAAATCGGTTTAGTAAAATATTTTGTTAGATCATTTTTAATTAAATTTGAGTATAAAGAATTTAGTGAGTATTCCCCTAAGTCCCTGTTCAAAGAAATATTATTATTTATTTTGAGATTAATTTCGATTGATTCTCGAACCACCTGTTTTATCCCCAAATCATTACTGATGAGTGAAGATTTTTCAAAAAGTATCGTGTGGGACGGATTATTAAATATATGCCAACCTAAAGCAGAATCAAAGGAGTTGTTGGAATTATTTGAAATTAATGCCTTGTCTATGTCTTTTTTATGCTGTTCTAACCGTTTTTCTAGATTCTGACGGGTCCTGCCGACATAGTAATTTCCACAATCACAGGGTATTTGATAGACCCCTCTTTGGCGAGTAACTGGGGTCTTATCTTTACCGGAATTTAAGAAATTAATTATTTTAAAATTATTAGTAAAAACTACGTACAGATTATTTTTTTGTGCAAATATTTTTTAATTTTGTTGTGATTTTCGGGATATACGGAAGATAGACAATATTTGAGGGCTTATCAGTAGCCTCACATTGTGAAATATCGTCTTCGATTTTAAAAGAATGTCTTTTTATTCGACGGTTAATTATCTTTATTGACAAAAGGAATGGGGTATCCATTACCAAAGAGAATATCTCTGATAAAGTTTATTTCTGCATTTATATACGAATCGGAGCAAATATTCAGGGCATGATCAATGAGGGAAGTTACTACTGCTCTTTTAACTTGTGGGGGGGTGATTTGCATTAAAGTGAAGATATCTATTGTTTTGTGTTGGCTTTCGATAGATAGTAAAATCCAGTTGATCAGCAGTACGAATAATTAACACATCTAAAAACTGTAGTTTATTTTCAATTTCAACTTCTATGGTGAACTGCAAATTTTGATCATGAGTGTTAAGATGATCTAAGAAGCCCCGAAGTTCAGCTTCCCCATAATTACAAAGTGAAATTACGTCATCCATATAATGACCCAAATAGAAGTGTTTTAAAAAGTAAGAATTTAATGCCCAAATTTCAAGGTTCTCGACATAAATATTTGCCAGTAGCCCGGATTCTCGTATTGTGCTGAAGACGGCCCTTGGACATAGGGCCGAAATATTCACAGAACTGATTTCCACTGTCTTGAAAAGATTTTCCCTATTGTTTCTACTTTGTATTTGTTTGATATGATAACTGTCTTTCACTGTTCTCGACAGTGTTTCAGACAAAGAGCCTCATATAGAAGAGTGGTTCTATCCCACGAGGTTAATGCGGTTCAGACACTTTTCACGGATGAAGGATGGTACGCTACATAAAATCATGATTCTGATATGATCAAATAATTTAATCATAATCTCTCCAAATGAGTTGGGAAGAAGTTATGAGATGTTTCTCTAGCAATACAAGAATACTGCATGTTGAGATTAGTCTGGTAATATTACAGTTTATGTCTTCTACATGACTAAATACTGTTATGACAAAATTCCTACTTGAGTAAGAATTTAATTACATTCAGAAAATGTAAATAATGACGAAGACCACACTGCCTTTCCATAATACAACAACAAAAGAGAGAATAATGAGGACTTTTTTCCCCCAAGACAGTGAACCAACAAAACCTATTTGAATATTTGAGTCTTGGCTGAACTTTTCGTTAAGAAGTAATGATGCCAAGGCTATTTTAAAATAAAAAATGGATTTTTAACTGAGAACTTTTATTGTAAGTGTTTTATTGTTTTTTATTTTTTCCTTTGCTGAAGACGGCCCTTAGATATAGGGCCGAAATATTCAAATAGGTTTTGTTGGTTCACTGTCTTGGGGGAAAAAAGTCCTCATTATTCTTCTTTTGTTGTTGTATTCAGAAAATGTCTGTCATAGGCTACAGTCAATAGTTCTTTTCATTTGCACTATGAACCAACTGTTAGTGAGAGATAAACTAAATATAAATAAATTGAATATATAAATTAAAAAATATATAAATTAAATACAAACTAATAACATAAATTAAATGTAGATAAATTAAATAAAATGAGAAATAAATAAACTGTTAACAAGAGACAAAAGCCAATAAAACCGGCCAACTCCTGTATATATCTTATGGCTATTTCTAAGAATTTGTCGTTGGGCCTGAGACGCGGTTAAAATGAAAGTGATTCTGAAAATCCAAAAATCTAAACTTTTCTGTATTTAATGAAGTATATTTTTTTTTTTTCATGAATTGTCTTTTATTTCAGAATAGACGATGACTAAAGTGCTGAAATTAGCCTTGCATACCAATGAGGTGAAATATTTTCCGAATGTCTCATTGCCACAAGGGCACTATTAAGGAAACCAACGTCATGGTGGGCTGTTTTATCATAGCATTTCAGAATTTCAAACTTACTTCTTCCAGTTCAGCACAACCAGGTAGAGTAATGTTATAAATCCTATTCATGATCAGCACAATCGTTCGTTGCATACCTTTCATTTTTACTTCGAGTAATGGTTTACATAGAATTTTATTAACTGACTGCCCAAAAGAATTATTCTCATTATTTTTCAGAATTGTGTAAAGAATGATTCAAATTTTTTAAACCACTTGCAACATTGAAAAATGTAGGTGAGGCTATCTGTAAGAGGCACATTTCGTACCTAGGGTTAGCTGAAAAACCGGAGTTATGGCCATAAGGGCGAGAGATATTTTTTTCACCTTTAACTTTAAAATCTATCAAAAAATCTATGGTATCTTCTTCACTGGTAGGTCAAAATTATTTTAAAACCCATGAGAAGTTACAAAAACATAAAACATATCTTTGTATTGTTTGATATTTTAAATGTAGTTTGAGAAAAAATTGCACAAGGCACAACAGCGCTACCTATAATTAATCAGCGCCATCTATGTAGATTTTTCCTAGGTGAATCAAAAAGCTTAAATCGGAAACCGCCATTGTAGATTAATTTCCCTTTCATCCTGGTGAGTCCACACTTTTCAAATTAATAAAATTTTATTATTTACCTTATTTTCTAACAAACAAACAGCTGCTGGGTTTCCAGAATATCTATTTTTAGTAAAGGCGTCTATGACAAATAATTTATTTGGCATCTTTCAGCTTTCAACTGTTTCCTCTACAAAAGTTTTCTCAGTTGGATTTTAAGCTTCCTGAAAACCAGTTAAATTTTTTTCTTCTGACTACTTTAATTAATTACCTGATTTTCGTTTACATTTTAAATATGTCTGGTGCTATTAGAAATTTGTGCTTAGTTGGAACACCTCTCATTGCAGGTACTGGCTTATTAAGTTTTACCAGAACTTACGCTAAAATGCCAAACCCAAAGGTTTTCTTTGACCTCACTGCTGATGGCAAAAATGTTGGAAGAGTTACTATGGAGGTAAGAATTTGTTTTCTCTAAATTAGTAGGCTATTAAGTAGGCTACTGTTATCTTAGATTAATTGGGCTTGGCTATAGGCTAGGCTCTGAGAACAGCTGAAGCAGCATGGTAGGGAGGTTGTAGCCTCCCCCTTCATTCAAAGCTATTGACAGAACCTCTGAATAGACTGATTCCATGGGAAATGTGATTTATTTAAAGCAAACAGATCTTTACTAGGCTACTCTTATCCTCCCTAAAATTGCCTAAAATTCAGTCTCCAGGATTGAAACATAGTTAATAAATATTTATATACATAGGCCTAATTAATTTTATTTTCAATGCAAATCCATTTAATATATAGCCTATCAATGCTGAGCACCTGACCTTTTACATTGCCTATGAGAAGTGACAAAAGCTACTAATGATTGCATTGTCTTTTTGCTTGTTTTGAACTTAGATGATCATTATGACCAAACCAAAAATTAATTTGTAAAACAGTTTCAGACCAGGAGTATATAGGCTATAGAATAACAAGGTAAGGTTTATATTAATGGATTTATATTAATGGATAGCCATGCAATAGACTTTCTACTACAGTCAGAATTGCATCCAAGTTTAACATGTAGCCTATTTGCATTGGAAATGAACTTCACCTCTGCCCTTATATATGCCAGTTCTGGGTAGGCTATTTATTTTTGCACATTAGAGGGGAAGTTGAAATTTCAAACTTGTCTCTATAGTCAAAATTTTACCCTGAATCAAACTTTAACATTCATTTGCCTCAGAACTTTACCCCCCTCCCTCTAATGTGCAAAAATATACTCTGAATTGGTATATATTAAAGTTCATTTACAATGCAAATACATGTAAAATTTTGATTCAAGGTTGCACTTTATTTATGTGTAATTTTAGAAAAGTGGTAAGAAGTCTCAAAAGGAACAATTAGAAATGAGTCATGTTGGTATTACCTGAACAACTGTTTTGGGTTAATATTATTAACCCATAATATAACATAACATATTAACATATAACATATTAACATAACATAACATTATTAACCCATAATATAACATAATATAACAACTGTTTTGGGTTAAATTATTGTTGGTAGATGCATTTTGACTTTCTGAACATCTTTTCTCTCTTGCAAATGTACTGCAAACTCACCATTATGGAGTTATTCTGGCCCAAATATTCTTGTATTTATGGATATAGAATTGCAATCATTTCCATTTTTGTTGATGAAATATTTCAAATTTCAAATCTGTAATAGTTTAGAAACAAATTTGGGCTATATATTTGCACATTAGGGGAGTGGGGGTAAAGCATAGCATATATTAAATACATAAACTAACCATTGCTGTATTTAATATATGCTATGCTTCCCCCCCCCCCCCCTAATGTGCAAATATATAGTAACTCTGTAATGGTGAGTTAGTGGTAGTTTTGCAAGAGAGAAAAGATGTTCAAAAAGTCAAAATGTATCTTTTAACAATAGTTTCATGACCCAAAACTTAAAAAAAAAATAGTTTCATGATCAAAAAATTGTTCAGGTAATACCAACATTGACCTAGAAATGTATAAAGCACAAATGAAAATAGCAAGGATGCCTCTGTTGGGTACTCACATGAAAAGCAGATGAGTTTGTTTTGTTACTACATTCTCTATTTTTTTCTACAGGTATCTACATTTTTGTAGATACATTATCTTGTTGTTGTTATCATTTTCATACTCCTTAAGTAATTCTTAAAACTGTTTGATAGGTTTGTTTCCTCAAATGGAGACTCAGTAGAGGCCTGTAAATCAGAAAGATCAAGGCACAATTGAACATGCATTGTCTTGCTGATGTGCTGTTTGAGAACAGACTAGAAAATGTGTTTTGGCAACTAGCCTATTTTAGAAATTTAAAGTGCTCAAATTTGTGTAAAATAACTGGAATATTGGGGAAGGCTTAGAGTACTGACATAACCGGACAAGATCCGCTCTCTTTGGGAGAGTTGGGGGGGGGGGTAATTACAAGAAATTAGAAAAATGAGGTATTCATAACTTAAGAACAGGTGATCAGATCTTAATGAAATTTGATATTTAGAAGGATCTTGTGCTTCAGAGCTCTTATTCTAAATTCCGACCAGATCCGGTGAGATTGGGAGGAGTAGAGAAGGGAACCAGAAATCTTGAAAACTTGACAATTGAGGCATCTTTGTATTACATAATTTGTGATAGGATCTTAATGAAACTTTAGATATAGAACGATCTTACGTCTCAGATGCTGCATTTTCAATTCGAATGGGATCCGAGGACATGGGGGCTGGAGGAGGAAACAGAAATCTTGGAAAACGCTTAGAGTGTAGAGATTGGGATGAAACTTGATGGGAAGAATAGGAATAAGTTCTAGATACATGATTGATGTAATTGGAACAGATCCGCTCTCTTTGGAGGAGTTAAGGGAGGGTGCTAATTTGGGGAAATTAGAGAAATTGAGGTACTTTTTACTTCAGAACAGGTGACCAGATCTTAATGAAATTTGATATTTAGAAGGAACTCATGTCTCAAAACTGTTATTTTAAATCCCAACCAGATCTGGTGACATGGGGGGAGTTGGAGGGGGAAACCGGAAATCTTGGAAAACACTTAGAGTAGAGAGATTGGGATGAAACTTGGTGGGTAGAACAAGCAAATGTCGTAGATACGTGATTGACGTAACCGAACTGGATCTGCTCTCTTCGGGGGAGTTAGGATGGGGGTCCAATGGTTTGGCGAGTTTGGTCTTCTGGACGTGCTAGGACAATGAAAATTGGTAGGCGTGTCAGGAACCTGCACAAATCAACTTGATAAAGTCGTCCCCAATTTGACCATGTGGGGGCTGAGAGGAGAGGAAAAAATAGAAAAATGAGGTATTTTTAACTTACGAGTGGGTGATTAAATCTTAATGAATTGAAATTTAGAAGGACTTCGTGTCTTAGAGCTCTTACATTAAATCCCAACCGGCATTAAGTCTCTGATTTTCCTTTTAAATCAATCTATTGATCCTTAGAATTTTGCTAGAGCTCATGCCATATGAGCTCTTGGCTCTTCCGGCATCATCACAAGTGCCATATGGGCTCATAGCTCTTGTTATTTTTTGTTCACTGCTATGTTGCAATTTAAACCTGTTGTTGCTCATTTTTTTTTTTTTGTAAATGGAAAAGCAGCGTTGTCTAAGAAATTATTTCAGTAATTCAATAGATATGTTTGATTTTTGAGTAAATAATTGAAACAAAAACTGTGGAAAGAAATGAAAAAATCATGACAAGTTTAGTGAAAGTGATAGTTACTAGGGCGTGGATTGTCACCCCTAGTCACCCAGTGATAAATCATTAAGAGTGGCAACCCTGTGGGGTTTTGTGGGAAACCAATTTTTTTGTAGAACACAGATTTTTCGGGAAAATCTCCAAAAATTTGGGGATAGTGGAAGTGCTGGTATTTTCAGACAAAATCTCCCAATATATTTTAATAGGCCATGAAGTGCCAAGTAGCATTGCTACTATGCTACCCTACTTTTTGCGTGGTGGAGCACAACTTGTGTTTTGACAGCTTTCCTTTGAGCAAAAAATATTTTTATATATAAAAATGGTATATTCAGACAAAATCTGCCAACAAATTTGAAAACTGCCAAGTAGCATTACTACTTTGCTACCCCACTTTTTGCCAGACTGCTGACAGTGCCAACACATCATCTTGCACTAATTTTTGCAACAGCTTTAAGGCTATTTTATATTTGTTTGTCATGAAACTTGTCATTTTATGTCTGGTTAGTCCCAATTTCAGCCTTAAATTAATGTCAAAGAAATAAATCTTGAAATCAATGTGTCTCCTTCTGGTAAATAGAAGAAAAAACAATTAAATGATTATTTTGCCTAAATTGCAATAAGCATCTTCAACATTACAAAGAAAAAATTTAAACCAAAACACTCTAGGGTAGTGAAAAACCTGAAATGATTAAAATTAGTAGAAATTAGTGTAGTTATTGAACATATTGATTTTTATTTTCTCTGATTTTGGCTATCTTTGGTTTTTCCTTTTTATTTAATCATATTTCCCTTTTTTATTGCCAAAGATGCCTTGTTTGTTCTTCTCCTTCTGTTGGTTATTGAATGGGCTTTTCAGTCAAGACTATTCAGCCCTTTTACCTTTTGACTCTACAAGATGTTTCATGCAGGAAAAATTTAGGTTTCTTTTTCACATCCTATTAGTCACGAACCCATCAAGATATAATAGTGGATTTGGTTTATAATAGTAGCCAAAATTGGTTTTGATCTTTGAAGTCACTATAACTTATGGAATGTGTACTTTTTATAAAGTATAGCACACCTTCTCAATAAGAAAAGTTGAAAAAGTTAAGTGTTCATTGCCCTGATGACTGACCTAAACGTAACAACATAATTGCTTATTCTACATTAAAAAGATATAAATAATTATTTAAATCTATATATATAAAAATAAGTTGTTTGTCTGTGGGTCTGTCGACTGACGTCATGTTTCTGTGTCGACTGACGTCATTATAAGGATTGAGTTGTATGTCGTCATGAAGTTGTTTGTCGTCTGACGTCATGTTTGTCGACTGACGAAATTACAGACCGGGACACAAATGACGACCGGAACACATCATATACCAATTCAAAAACTGAGAAAAGCTGAAGTAGTTGAGTTGGTAAAGCGTTGTGTTCCAGGTCGGAGAGGTTCCAGGTTCGAACCTTGGCTTTAGCATTAATACAAAAGAAGAAAAAAAAAAAACTAAAAAAGGTAAAATACAAAAGAAGAAAAAAAACTAAAAAGAAAATACTAAAAAAAAGGTAAAAAAAAACGAAATATTAAAAAAGAAAAAAAAAACTAAAAAAAGGTAAAAACTACAAAAAAATAAAAGAAGAAAAACAAAAACTAATAAAAAGAAACTAAAAAAATAAAAACTGAAAAGAAAAATAACTAAAAAAAGGGGAAAAAACTGAAAAATAAAGGAGAAAAAGAAAACTAAAAACCGGGACACGGAATATAAATTACGACCAGGACACTCAAAGAGAAATTACAGACTGGGACACTCAAAGATAAATTACAGACCGGGACACAGGTAATATAAATGACGACTGGGACGCTCAAAGAGAAATTACAGACTGGGACACAGGGAATATAAATGGCGACCGGAACACAGGGACACAACTACAAGGGGGATGCTGGGGGCACAGGGGGATATATAAATGACGACGGGGACACAGGGAATGTTCGATTAGCAATCACCATCAACAAAGCTCAAGGGCAATCATTAGAATAATTAGGTATAGATCTGAATACGGATTGTTTTTTCCCATGAACAATTTTATGTTGCATGTTCAAGAGTCGGTAAACCGGGACACGGGGACACACCTACAATGGCGCGTAACGACTTACGCGCGTGGGGGGGGGGGCGCCAACCGCCACCCCAACAGCTAGTAAAGATATAAGATTTATATAATTATATAAGTTTTGCTGTACTATAAATCTTAAACTGTCTGCAAATGTGGATTGCTCATCTTACTCTATCATCTCTTGTCCTTTTTCTAAATGTTAACATATATTTTTTTTGTCACTTTATATCAAATGTAACTTTTGTTAAAAGTATATTTTTCTCATTTCCTTAGCTCAGAGCTGATGTAGTCCCAAAGACAGCAGAAAACTTCAGAGCTCTTTGCACCCACGAAAAAGGATTTGGCTACAAAAATTCCTCTTTCCACAGAATTATCCCAGGCTTCATGTGTCAGGTAATTAGTTGCATTTGTTTTTCTTGATCTAGGTTTTCTGAGCTGAAGGTTAAGCTATTATCTTTAATCCCAATAGTTTATTCATTCAGAATTCAAGGATAAAAGTAAAACCTTTGTGTAACATTACCTTTACAGTACCAAAGACATCAAAACAGAAACATTGTTTGTCCCTCTAACTAATCCAACTAATCTAACTAACCTCAATCTTTTGTTTTTAATTTAGTGCTTAGTACTATAAATTATGGCTACAGTCATCAGCTTTTCTTTAGGAAAAATATCCATAGAACCAGTTCAACTTTTTTTGGTTAATATCCATTAAACCAATTCAAACAGTTACATTTCTGTTTCACTGTTTCTGGAACTTAAAATAAGTTTTTCCAAAGCAAAATAATTGTTTTTCGATTTTAATGTGAGTTATGATAGCTAATTCCATTCTATTAAAAGGACAAGTTCTTATTTTTGTTCAGTATTTAGTAACAGTGTTACAAAGCTCATCAGCTGGGAAAATGTTTAAGGCAGGTCAAAGTGTTCAACTGGGAAAATATATTGTATATATGTCTTACATGCTGACTACCCCTGTTCTGAAATGTCAAAATTTTAAGTCTACTAAATTCGTGAAAGAAATTGAGTGGTTGTGGTGTTCAAGGAACAATTAAGACTTCTAAAAGACATGTTTAAAATATACGTAACGTCAAAATTTATTCACTTGTTATGTTGGTCTGAACTGTTTTCTCTTAACCCTTGTGGACTTGAGGGAGAATAGCCTATGCATATGAATTGATAAGTTGCACAAGTGCAACTTATGATGTGCTAAACTGTTCTAAGCTAGCCTCTGTTTAACTGACTAGATGACTGGACAACACTTAGATTCCGAATGTGTAGTGCAGGCACCACTAGTGGGGCATGGCAATATTTTGATGAGTCAGGGAAGGGACGTGCACCCTTCACTTGATTATAAGAATATTAATTTGAAAAATAATGTCTCTCGTGTAATTGATGCCACATTCATTATGCACTTTAAGAAAAAAAGAGACATTATAGTATTTAATGGCATCATATTTTGCATAAAAGGAATTGTTCCCAGACAGTATTTTTATTAGTATAAAAAATACCTAGAAGACGACCTGGAAAAAGTGTCAAGTTAATGGCCTTTTAAGTTTTCTTCATGTGAGTACACGTAACCATTTTTTGATTAAAAAAAGTTTAAATCACATGGGGCACCAGGATTTTAGAAATGCGTGGGGAGGGCATGGACCGAAGTTGGTTGAAAACCACTGACTGAAAAGAAGCAAAATTGCTAAGACCTGATGAGTCATATTAAATGACCCGCTAGTATGAATGTAAGGCCATTCAGTTTTGTCTAATCAGAGGCTCGCAGTCAGATTCATTACAAAATGTAAAAAAAAAAGTTATAATTTGGAAAAATGGATAAAAGAAACCAGTATATTAATATATGTAGAGAAATAGAAATATTCATCTCAAAATAATGACTTTTCAATAAAGAGAAAATTGTTTTCTAGCGTTCAGAAAACATAAAAAAATGAGGATAATTTGAAATATGGATAGAATATGTCTGTAATAGCGGCCCTACTCTGGCTGAAAAAGTTATTTCGTTGAATTATGTATATGGATTCTTATTTATTATATTATTTGCTCGAACTTTGAAGTTCCCGCTCGATATTTTTATGTAGGGTGAGAAGTGGCCCTAAAGCGTGTAGTTTGAGATAGGTGTTTGGCGCTTTATAGTTGAAAAGTCCAACAACTATGCCTCTGGAGATGATATGACCCTCCACTGCATTTGGAAGAAGGACTGAAAGTTGTGAATTTGCCTACTTACATTTAGTATTTGCTATTGGGAGATAGCAAATTGGAAAGTATTCGGAAAATTTTGGGGAGGGGATTCGAGCTTAAAAAGTTATGATTATGGGCTCTTATTGATAAGATTATTTTCTTGAACTTTGAAACTCCTGCTAGATCATTTTCTGTAGGGTTAAAAGTGCGACTTAATTTTCCATCATCTTAAACAAAAGAATTTTTTTTAATAAAATGGGGAAGCTCACATCTTCCTATGTTAATAAAAAATCTTAAGAGACAAGCATTGTAGTATATGGATATATACTTTTATGTTATCTTGTTTTTCATATATATTATTAGTTTTGTTTTGCTAACTAGTAATTTTTCTGTAGAATGTATTGAAGTAAAAAATCAAAATTTATTAGTTATTGTTTGATAATACATAGAATGCATCTACAACAGGATTGTTGCTTCGAGAGGCTTGTTGCTACCTGCTTTGGTGAAAAAAGATTTCCGATCTCGTGATCAATTACATTTCGTAATTTCAATGCGTCGCAATCTTTATGTTTCGTAATTTTACATTCATTTCGTAATTTACACGTTTTTTTTTGTTAGAGTTCAGCGCCATCTAATGTGTTTGCAGCTGCTAGTTGACCATTTACATATATATATATATATATATATATATATATATATATATATATATATATATATATATATGTATATATATATATATATATATATATATATGTATATATATATATATATATGTATATATATATATAAAAAAATATATAAAAATATAAAGGAAACCCCAGTGTATGCTCTTTCGGGAGGAACCGAGAAGAAAAAAAAGTCTTGTTCTCTTCCGCTAAATACAAGATTGTAAGTTCTCCCCCCCCCCAAAAAAAAATCTTGAAGATTTTAACTGGATTCTCCAGGCGTGAGACAAATCATGTTATATCTATTAAGCCCGTCAAGTTTTAAAGAAATCTTTTAACTGTAGTCTGTATAATAAAATCTAAGTTTGTCCATAGAGCATCCAAAAAGTAACTGATCTACCCTCCATTCTGAGGAAAGTGTTACCTGCTCTATAGCGTAAAAACAGTATTCAGATTTCACTATTCGCTGGCTGCATCTCTGCGCTTTCAGCTATATTATAGATTTATGCTTCTTTCTTTTCTCTACTCCTCAAATAACTAGTAAAGTACAGTAAGAATTTCTCGTATGAATCCAAGGAAATTCCTTGCAGAAAATTTGCTCCCTGCTGAAAGTTCTGTGGTCACTTAAAAGGGTACTAAAACTTTTAATTTTTGTTCGAATGACCCCTCTCCCGATCTTCTTGGTTTCATCCGATTATATTTGGGGGAGTAAACAACAAACTTCCGTAATATTTTTGGGCAAAATAAAAATTTCATTTTTTTTAGACGTGACCTTGAAACCTCCATACTAGGGTTATCAGACCGTTTTGTGGTCAGGGAGGGGGAAGGAGGTGCCTTTTTATGCCAAAACATCATAACTATCCTTGAGCCTTAAATAAATATAACATTAGCTCCTAGAAGTTCAGAGGAGGTTGAAACTACAAATTGATTTGCGGTCTATGTTGTTATCATGAAAGTCAAGAGTATTATTAAAGTGGAAAACGATCAGAATTTATTCCGTATAAGAAAAGGGGTGCGCGTTAGATCGAAAATTAAAAGTTTTGAGTCCTTTTTCTTTTAAGTTGAAAGGGATTAAAGACCAACCGTCCCTTGTTATAATATTTTTCGATATTTGGTCCTTTTATTCACCCTTTGGACATCTGATCGACATGTTGTATTTTCTCTGAGGCTGCTCCATTTTGTGATTGAGAAAATTTTCCGTGGGGAGGGGTTATAAATCAGGTAGATATAGATAATAGCTTAATTTTTTGTATCTTTATTCACTATTTAAGTGCTTTTTTTTGCTTAAAGTATATTTACATGTGGAAAGTTCTACCATGGCCGGGACAAAATATGTTTTTACTAAAAAAATAAACGAATATAGAAGTTCGTTACGTAAGTTAATTTGTAAGTTCTGTATATCTATTATTAATAAAAACGTTCGCAAATAAAATGAAAAGTTCTGGTGGCCTTTTAAGTAACATGTTTTTACTATAAGCAAAAAAGAACAAATGTATGTTGGCGTTTTAGCAAAATTTAACGTTTTATCTTCGACCCAGTTTAAAATGAAAAAAATGTTTCTATAATTACCTTTCCGATATTACTAGAAAATGCTACATGGTTCTTTTTTTTCAGAGACCAGCCGAATTTCATATCTTCTCAGTTTTTATATTCTTTGGCATTATTTTATTTGGCTTTTTTACTTTGCTTTTATGCTTTTTTTCTTTGGCATTTGGCTGAGTCATTTACGCTTTGAAGCAATATTTGAACTTGTTCTAATATTTCAAAAGAGGTACTTAAGCCATCTAAGCTATCTAAAGAATCAACTGAAAATCTCTGGAAGTTTTTATCTTAATGCTTCTTTTCCTCTATACCATTTATATTTTATCTATACTTTTATAATAATTGCTTAACCAATAATTATAGTTACTCTTCTGTTTTTTTCTTGACTAGTTATATGACGAAGGACCAAATTTAGTAGGACTGTTGATTCGAAATTATTCACATTAAGGATTCGAACCTATACAATTAGTTTTATAAAAGTGCTTACGACTTCTTTCTCTCTAGGGTGGTGACTTTACCAACCACAATGGAACTGGTGGCAAGTCGATTTATGGCAACAAATTTGAAGATGAAAACTTCCAGCTCAAGCACACAAGCGAAGGTAATTTTTTTGTCCATATTGCAGCTGGCAATGTCTCGTACGTTGTGGGGTTTACATCGGGTTGGGGAATTTCTAAGATATAGGATTTTAGACCCTCCCCCTCCTCCCACCTATTATTGTTTAATTGTAAATTAGTTAAAACAAATGTATTGGTTTGCTGCTATTGTGGGTAATTAACATTTTCTTTATGATCTTTTGAATGCAGAATTAAACTGGAATTGTTCCTGGACAAATTTTTCTCAAGACTGTTCTATACGCTATGTTGAAGGTAGAGGAATTTTACAAGTACTCTCTCCCCATTGGAAAACCTTTGGATCCTAGAACTATATTGTCTTTTACCTTTAACTTTTATCTGATGAGATTAGATTGATATTGAGATTAGATGATATGAGTGGTGAGATTAGTAAGAATGGATCTATTATTCCCGTAGGGGAGAGGGGGGCGAAACCGTACGTTTTTGAGTTTTTGACCCCTATATGATGTTCTTCTAAAGATACAAACTTTGTTTTTTTATGAACAGAAAGCTCAAATATTCATCTTTTTTAGGATTTTTTTTCAATGACTTCAATCAAGTCGTTTCTCCGTGAGACCCAAAAACATATGACGTCTTAAAGTGTCCGAAGTCGCCCCTACCGTGGGGTGACTTCGGACACATGAGGGGCATTTTCGGACATCTATTAGTTAACGATTCAAACAGTGCGTTCAGATAATATAAAAGTAGCAGAATTAACTGGAATATCAAAAGAACTCTAAGGGTATTTCACATTATTATTGTATGGCATAGCGAGACAAGTCACACCCAAATACAAGGCCTTTGACTGCCTGATCGCCCTGTCCCCCTTGCAGCAAAAAGAGTAGGCAACTTCATAATTATATCATCAAAATCAGTTTCAGCACAATCGGGCCATTCTGGGAAGATGAACTTTTAAATTGATTTGCGGAGGTAGTTTATTTTAGCCAATCTGCCACTCACTTCTTCAATCTCACAAACATAGTGTTGCAATCTTTGATGTTTGAAATTTGATGTTTTTGATGTTTTGATGTTCAAAAATTTGATGTTTATCAGAGTTTTTTTCGCCCTAAACCTCGCAAGCACAAATTTCCAGGAGAAAATTCTTCGTCAGTCTGAAGTTCACTGACACTTCCAATGTCTCCCTGATGGCATGTTTGAATGGTGCATGAACCAAAACATCAAGGGGCTGAATGTGATGAGAGCAATGGAGAGGAAAGGTCAGAAGATGAATGCCATTATCTTTGCACAAGGAAACTACTTCAATTGAAATATGTCTTTCATGATTGTCGAACAAGAGCAAAACAGGATTCTCTTTGCTAGGTTTAAGTTCATTCTGGAAGTGCTACAATGAACAAACGAAATTTTCCGAGCTCATCCATCCACTGCAATGGGCTAAGCCAATGCATCCTGGTGGTCCATCTTGATACGTTCTCTCAGCAGCCTTGACTCTTGGAAAAACAAACACTGATGGAATAATCTGACCAGTTGCAGACACAAAGCACAGCATTGTGGTATTTTCCCCTCTTTCTGCCGACACGGTCTGTGCCACCTGTTTTGCCCCCTTTTTAGCAATCACCTTCGGAGCCTGAAAAACTGTGGGTACTCCTGTTTCGTCGCAATTCCAAATCCTACCAGGACGAAATTGTAACTTGCTATACAGTCTCTGAAGATTACGAAAGAAGGCACCAATTACAGTGGCATTAAAGCCAGCAGCACAAGCCTGGCTTGTATTTTCCGGTTTTCTAATGGACAAAGTGGCATTACGCTTCATAAATACTTTAAACCAGTCAAATCCTGCTCCTTCATTCAGCTCCCAACTTGGTGGGAATTTGAGCTTCAGAGTTGTTGCCCATTGTTAGGCTAACTTTCTCGTTGCATTTGGATTTAGTCCGTGTTTCAATATTGAGCAGTTTTCGAGGTATATAGCAAGATCTCTCTCTTGTTTGGGAGTAAAAACGAACTTGGAACTCTCCCGAACACTGTCATTATCATTGTTTGCACTTGGGCTACCCTTCTCAAGATCTTGCATTCTACTCTTGTAGCGTTTCACGGCATCCACAAGGGTAGACTTCTTCAAAAAAAATTCTTCCGCGGCTGATCGGAAAGATGAATTCTCATTTAAGACTTGTTGAGAAAACATACTTCAAAAATAGTTCTTTGCCTGGGTGTCTGGGTTGATGAATAATAGATTTTAATATATAGTTTGTTGTGGGATTCTCACGCTGGGATGACCTCCTCTGTTAACTCGTATGTTGTATGTTTTTTATGACGAGATTTTGTGGTTTTTCTATGCATTTATACTGTCCCAGCTTTACGAGCTCTGCTGTCTGTTGGGGCATAATATTGTTTTTGTCTTTTGAAAGTTGAATTTAATAAGTTCCTAGTCTATAATAAAATTGAAATATTTGGCAATTTCCTAGCCCTAGCTACTTCATATTCCAGACTCGGAGATACTTCCATCAGCAAGGGATGAAACCGGACACCTCGAAATGTGTCCGGAGTTGCCCCCAAAAAACTGTCCGGAGTCACCCCTTATTGACGCCATTTTGAAAATTTACCTTTTTTTTGGAAACCGCCCGACATTTCTTGATGGAAATTATGAGGAAAATACCGGAAACATACCTCTTATGATCCTTCTAACTTACGAACCTGTAGCTAAAATAGCTTGGAAAATATTTGACGAGGACTTTAGATGTCAAAATTTCCAGAGAGTATATAAAAACTTCTTTACCTCTTATCTCAGTTGTCTTTGGCATCAAATATTCAAAACTTCCGCCAAATGTGCGCTACATGAATGGCATCTAGCAGCGATTTTCCGAATGTATTAGTTAAAAGACTTTGGACGAGAGGTCCAACGGACGGTTTCGCCCCCGTGTGGTTTCGCCCCCCTCTCCCCTATGCAGAATTTTAATACCTTTTTTGTTAATTCTCTTTTTCATATTCAAAACTGAAATGTACATTATAATTTTTTCCTTTTTATTTTTCTGTTTTGACGTTGGTGATTTGTAATTGTTGAAGGATATACTGTTGGCGTTCTTTGCTGGAGGTATCTAGTTTTAAATATAAATTCATACGGTTCAAAAATAAATGTAAATATAACGTTGGTGAGTTGTTAGTAACTGTCAATTCTTTTGGTGTATTCCGTTTGATATATTCCCTCCCTGGATGTGTTGAAAAAATGTTGAAAGCCCTGTGTGGTAGGTAGCCCTTGGAGTTTTAGTTTAACACCCTAAGCCGTTACTCAGATAATACTACTGCAACACTGTGATAGTAATCAATTCCTAATATATTGCTAATAAGTCCTTGTGATAGCCTCCTTGCACATTTAACCTTACATCCAGCCTAAGAGTCCCTCTAAGTAATGCCACAAAGTAAGGGGACATACTAAATGGTTTGACCACAAATTATGATACCACATTGTAAAGGCTAGTTGCTTCTGTTTATCTACTTTATATTGTCATGTCTATATTTTTGATGGAAGAATTGTGAAAGAATACTGGTTACCAAATAAATTCTAATTTAAGAATTTTGCGGACGACAGGTGCAAGAAAGAAGACAACTTAATTCAAACTCTCTTCTGTGAGGATCGAAGTTAAACTATACCCCTGCCCTCTTAAAACTATTCCTAAACGTTTGAACTTGGGCCTTAGCCATGAGAAAAAACAAACACAATTGAACGATGGTCTAGGGGGCACCTGTCCATCTCCAGAAGGTTGGCTGTTGTAGAGGGGCTGAATTCACACCTTTGAGTCAATAAAAGTAAAAAACAAACACAAACAAACCTAATAGAGCTGATCAGGAAAAAAAAAATCTAAGTGTCAAAAAGGTTGTAAAAAATGTCCAAAACAATCAAAACTCGCAGAAATATGCAAAACATGCAAGGGCAGTTTACAAACGCAGAAAAATGCAAGGGCAGTTTAGTTTAGAAAAAAAAGATAGAAAAAGAAAGCTCAAAATTTGCAAAATAATCATTAAACAACGGCAAGGTAATAAAGGGGTTCGCTTATCAGCTATGTACGGTACAACAGCTCTTCTATCTCTCTGTGAAAAATTTTATTAGTTTAAGAAGAATTTTTTTTTGTTGAGGCAGAACGAAGGGGGAATTCACTAGGGAAAAGGGTCTTGTCTGGGGGCTGCGGTGGACATTGATGGTAAACGAAGGAAATTTCTATTCCCCTTTCTTTGAAGGTAACAAAATTAGCTCCCCGAAGAAGGGAGGTGTAAGAGAATTTACACCCATTAGAGTGTCTGTATTCTTTCTGAAAATTCATTGGAGATGCCAAAAAGGAAAGGCGTACTTGAAGATGGGCGCACAAATGAAAATTATCACGCAAGGAAAATATAATAAAACACATGGAAAAAATTATCAAATAATACGATTTAGAACATTTATAATAATTCTTAAGGAAGTGCAGGGGAAATGCAGCAGTCGTGCATTTAAAATATCACTGATAAGGTAACCCTGTTTCTAGTCACTTGAGACGGTAACACTCGGGAGTTGCATAGTACTAACGGGCATTTCGGGGGAATGGGGCTGGGGAAAGAAGACAGCTGTTCCAGGATTATGTATTAGGATTCGATAAAAAATATATATAGCTGCTGATACCCAAGAGCGAACTAGGAAACTTTCCAGACTTATGAATCATGTCTCTAAGACAGTTAGATCATCAACAAATTGCCATCTATCCGAGAAATCGACTCAAAGGTTGTTTATCGTTGCAAAATAAAATTGGGCATAAGAAGGTGCTGCACTTTTTTATGTTCTTAAATTTTGTCTCTGCGTCTAAAGGCGAAATATCGGGGAAATAGAAAGAGTTCGAATTACAAGGGATTTGAAAGCGAGAGGAAGGAGACTTGTGGCGGAGAGGAATTTGCTCAGATCATTGGCTGTTTCAAAGGGCTCATCTTGGAGATGAAAGTCGATGCTATCTTGGGTTTTTTCCTCATTTTTTGTTCTATTATACTCATATTCTTCAGTACAAAAAGATCTTCGACTTTGATACTTGTTAAGAGAAAATCTATTTCTGAAAATCTGCGCAGAAGACAACGTTGTTGCTTATTGGACCTTTTCAATGGAAATACCAAAAAAATATTTGCCAGTATAATACAAAAAAGCAGCGTGTCCAAATTGTAGAGGAAGGTAAAACATATAGGAGGGCGGAGCAATTGCCCACCCCCTTAATTAAGGTACTTGAGTAAAAAAGAAGCTTTAAGCTTCCGTCGTTTCCAACTCAAAAATGACATCTTAATGTTCACTCTTGTGAGTCGATTATACGATTTAGGCATGAAAGCTAAGCACTACAACTCCACTAACTAAGAACGGGCTACATCATTGACGCTTTAGAAGCAAATTTAGGCTTTTCTTTTTTTATATGTTTATGCAACGAGAATTTCTGACTCAACTTAGCTAACTGATACTTTTAGGTATTCTCTCTATGGCCAACGCTGGGCCAAACACTAATGGCTCTCAATTCTTCATTTGCACAGCTAAAACTAGTTGGCTAGATGGCAAACACGTCGTCTTTGGTAAAGTTGTCGACGGCATGGACGTTGTTAAACAGGTAGTTATGACTTTCTATTTTGGTAGATGAGGTTGCTTATTTATTGCAGTAAAGAGGAGGTTTTGCAGGTGACACTACTAGACTGGAGGAGACTGTTAAAGCTTGAATGGGGAGCGTAATCACGTGTTCGTTTTTTACTATTAAAATGTATTGCTGTCGGATAAATCTATCTGAATCTGTGTATTTAGTATTATCTTCGTTGAAAAAAAACTTGTTTATAGTGCTCTTTTAATTGCTGAGACAGTGCGAGCCAATCCTCTTGTAAAGCTCGATAATAATTTTGATCAATAGCAACCCTAATTTTAGAAGCTATCTCGGAATAATTTAAGGTCAACGCGATGTGTACATATTGTTCAAACTCAATTTCAATCACTGCCTTCATAAAATCTACTGATGTTAGTGGCATGGCCTCTCTTGCACCCTGGGCAAAATCCTGATTAGCAACCCAACTCCACCCTCTGTCAGCCACAAAATTTTCAGTTTCTTTTATTTAAAAAAAATATTTTTAAGTTAATTAATAATTTATTTTCAATTATTAACTGCGTCTTTTACTTTATTTTAATAACAGTAAAATTTGAGAAATTAAAAAAATTATTTTTTATATAAAAATATTTTTTAATAATTTTTAAAAAAATAATAATTTAAAATTATTTATTATTATAAAATTTAAAATATTTCAATTATTTAAAAAATATTAATATTAAATGTAAAATATTAAAATATTTCAATTTAAAATAATTCAACGGAAGCCGATGAATTACTTATTTGAAGCTTAGCCCTGATAATTTCTGTGCCCGAGGCAAGTCCCTCCCCTAAATCCGCCTATGACTGATTTCAATCTTGTCAAATTTTATTGTATTATCGATTTGATGTTCAGTGGATTGATACGATTATATGGAATCGCTCAGTAATCTACTGTGCGTAAATTCATAAAAACGGAAAGAGAGTACGAGTACTTATTCCTTTCTTGAAAACGGGAAGAGTGTAAGAGCTCCCTTTGAGGGTAAGAAAGAAAGAGTAAGTACGTGTTGCAGTTTCGTTGGTTTCTCTCTTCCTGGCTTTTGTTCTGTCATTAAATCAGACTATTTTAAGGTTGGGTTTAGTGACGGGGGGAATAGTATATATGGGACTGTTCACAGTTAAATATTCTTTACGGTATGAAGGGTTATCTTAAGGGTTTTTTTCAGAAAGGTTTTTTTTCTAAAAGAGTTGAATTTGATTCTCACATAAAATTAAAAAGAAAACTAGAAAGATGACAAAAACAATCAACAGACCTCAAAAACTAAGCAAAAATGAAATGTTGGGTTAATCAGTACTGATTACCTTGCTAGCAATGAGACAATCGGTATGAATCGTGACGATAAAAACAGAATCATCATAGCCTCTCTTTAAAGTAATTGTCAGTATTTTTAGAGCTTTAGTATGTGTTGTATTTATGAAGTATTAGAAGTATTTCACCTGTATTAAAAGTGGTCGCTTTTTGGCTGTCATTGGGAAGTCCTCTTGGGGAAAAGAACCTCCCTAGTTGGCTGCAAGATTCCCTACTGTAGGGAAATATAGCGAAAAACAGCATTGTCAATCCTACTCTAGATGGTCGCTTTTTTGCTGTCATTGGGAAGTCTTCTTGGGGAAAAGAACCTCCTTAGTTGGCTGCAAAATTCCCTGTTGTGGCGACAAACATAGCATTGTCAATCTTTCTCTAGATGGTCGCTTTTTGCTGTCTTTGGGAAGTCCTCTTGGGGAAAAGAACCTCCTTAGTTGGCTGCAAGATTCCCTACTGTAGGAAAGTATAGTGACAAACATAGCATTGTCAATCCTACTCTAGATGGTCACTTTTTTGCTGTCATTGGGAAGTCTTCTTGGGGAAAAGAACCTCCTTTGCTGGCTGCAAAATTCCCTGTTGTGAGAATTTATAGCGACAAACATAGCATTGTCAATCCTACTTTAGAAGTGTCAAACCAGCTCATTGGGCAATATTCGCTGCTAACACTTTAATGCATTATGTTTCCCTGTTTTCATCGTAGATATAACAGCATATGACCTCTCCTCCTAGATGTACCACCCATTCCTTCAAGAAAAATGGTTAACATTTTTCATTTTGTTACCATGCCCCTCTTGCCATGGGTCAGACTTCTGTGAATCAGTGTTCTAAATATTTTTTTTTTCAGGTTGAATCTTATGGATCTTCGAGTGGCAAGACAAGCAAGAAAGTTGTCATTGCCGACTGTGGTCAACTTGAATAACTATGTCCTAATTCACCATTCCGCTAGCCGGCGTTGCTTAATTTAAGTACCTTTGTTGTCTTCTTTTATCTCTGGCATTACCGCGTTGAAAAGTTCCGTTTTTATTCTAAATGAATATGGAACTCTATTCTATTTGTGCTCTGTGATTATTTTGTCCCTTCTTTTTTAAATCAGTTTTGTAACGCCGAGGCAACATTCAATAAAGTCTTAGAATATCCAAATTTGTCGTACTGTTAGCTTAGAAATTTATTTTTATGATCTATAAATTCAAAACCAACAGGCCAGTATCTGGATTTTTGAAAACTATTTTCAGCCGTAACCAATTACAGATAATCTTAGAATTGAACAAAATGAGGTAATCAGTTATAAGGTTACCTTAGAGTTGAACGAAATGATAAAAGTAGATAGCAGAGGTAAAATATAGGCACAATGGGGGGGGGGGGCTAGACGTTTTTCACCACTGAAAATTCCCCCTGGATAGTTACGGATGTTCATTAGAAGGGAAATAAAAAGCTCTGCTCAACCGTTTAAGTCAGGGACAATGATATTGTGTTACCACAGCAATAAGGATTCAATGTAATTTTTTTTTTGTCAGGGGCACTTCATATGAAAGGGTTGGTCATGTAAACTTCGAAGGGGGCTCATTCGATTGCAAATTAAAAGTTCTGGGGCCCTTCTTAAGAGTCAAAAGTAATTCGAGGGCAACCATTCCAAACGATCTTAGTTTATCTGATCGAAGGTTAGAGATAGCCATTTTGATCAAAACAGTCCTAGTGTAAATAACCATGCCTCAAGGATTGGAAATCATGCAATCTATCTATTGTTTGCGTGTAAAACGTATCGTCAGGAAAAGGGAAAAGTTTTGATTCTTGGTACATCTAAAAAAGCCAAGAGTACTAGGGTGAACTTCGGAGAATTCTTGGGGGTGTTCTAAACTAAATCGGAAGGGACTATGTCCACCCGGTTTATAAAAATGGTGGATCTGCAGATCTTAAGGATGGCTAGGGGTGTTAAGGTGAAACTTTCAGGACATGCTGAGGGGAATGTTTTAAAGTGCTTTAATGGCTGCTAGTTCACCTCCCATGTACTCTTTAGCTACCTTCTCCAAAAACAGCCGACTAAAATTTTGGAATAGCCATCTCGATGAGAATAGTCCAAAGGTCAATAACTATGTGTGAGGGAAGGGTTGAGTGTGTTCAAAATGGTGATGAAACTTGGAGGAGTATGTTCAATTGAATCAAAAGATATACTGTGTGCATCCAGTTTTTTTTAGAAAGGTTTATCTGCCATATATCGAGAACGACTGAGGGTATTGAGTGTAAACTTTCTGGGAATGTTGATAATTGTGGGAGTCCGGCCATGCGCTATTTAGCTACAATTGCCCCAAAGACGTCCGATCAAATTTTGGAACAGTCATCTTGTTCAAAATAGTGGAAAAGGAAAACAACTATGCTTCCAGGGATGACAAAAGGCTAAGGGAAAGATAAAATCTTCAGAAAATGTTGAGGGTGATGTCAAACAAAATCTTAACACTACGTTCGGGAGAGCTGTCAAAAAGGGACAGTAGCAGTATCTAAGGAATGGCTAAGCATATTAAGTTGAAATTTAAAAATCGTGTTGAGGGGGAGTGAAAGAAAAGGAAGGCAGCCATCCCTCCCCTCTTTCCTTTAGAGGCTTCCCCTTATCCTGATAAACATCTTAAAAAGCCTTTTTAATCAAAATGGTTTCAAGCTTTAATAGCGATGTCTCCAGGGAAGCTGTATCCCCAGAGCTCTAGGGGAAAGTTTGTAAATTGCCCAATTTATTCATTCCTAACGCACAGGAACTTTTGCTCGATATGATCAACCTATGAAAAAAAAGAAAACATCCATGCTCTTTAAATAATGACCTTTCCATCATAAAAACAACAACCTCGAGACTGTTTTATTTTTTTTTCAGTTTTAATGGTGCCATTTTATTGTAAATTCGGTTTCATTTATATACGTAGTTTGCATAGGAAATAGAGCCGAAATATTTGTAAGGTCTAAACAAATTTCACTGTATTAGATAGATTCCTTGTTGTTTTACTTAAGTGAGAGCTCATCTACAGTAGAGCTCTCCGATTGTTTTGCAGCTTGGGAGAAGGCAGATGCCTCAAAGTGTGTATTTTAACGCCAAAACATGTTAACTTAAATTGAGCCTTCAGATAAATACAGAATTAGTTCTAAGGAAGGGGCTTGGGGCTGGAGATGGAAATTGATCTGTGATTATTTTTTATTTCCGCGAATATTTCTGGTATACGCTGTTGCTATGTAGGTAAGGAGATAAAATTAACGCCAAGATGAACAAAATTTATTCGATATAGGAGGAGATGGGGCTCCTTTTCACCCCTCCCCCTTTCATGGTTGTAGAAACTTCGGAGGATGCTCATTCGACCAGAAACTAACAGTTCTAGTCCTTTTTTTTATAAGTCGAAAGTGATTGGAGACCAACCTGTGACTGTCCTAAAACTGTTTTTGATATCTGGTCGACGTTTCGAGATACCTATTTTGTGCTTTCTCTGTGCTCAATTTTGCGGGTGGGCTTAGAATTGAACGAAATCAAAAAGTAGATAACTGATATAAAACATGGTAACCAATCCTAAGATTGCCTTGAAATTAAACGAAATGAGAAAAGTAGGTAACTTAGGTTAAATCAGGTAACCAATTCTAAGGTTACCTTAGAATTGAACGAAACGAGAAACGTACGTGATATTTATGATCGAGAGGAGAAATGAATATTAGCGTGATTAATGTTTTTAATCCAACTTTATAATTACGGTACAAGCAGCGAATGAGGATTTTTTGAAACCATTTTTGAGACTTTAAATAAACGGCTGGAATTGCTATTATTTACTATGTTAGGTTCATAAACAGCGCAGTTGATAAGACTTATTTAGTCTGCTTCATGTAGGCGAAAGTCTGTTAACCTTCAGGAAAGTTTAGGTAAAGGGACTTCAAGTGAGTGAAGAAAACGTCAAAAAAGATTGTTTAGTTTCAAACTACTCACATATCGTTTTATGTACCCTCTCGTACCTTTCTCGAAAGTTTCTGAACGGGGAGGGGATCATCCCTTTCTTTTGTCGTTTTAGTTTCCTTTGCTGTTTCTTATGTTTGAAAAAGATGTTGAGTGCAAACTACTCAGCTATTGCCTTTGCCTCCACATACCTTGCCCGGACACTTTCTTTGAGGACTGTAGTTTGTTTACTTTTTTTACAAGTTTTAGTGTTTACTCCGGTCTTGTTTTTTACATATTAACGTTCTTTTTGTAATAAAAAAAATAAAGGGGGGGGGGGGTATAATTCATTGTTTATATCTTTAGTTTTAGTATTTTAACCTTCGAAATGTTTTTGATCCGATTGACTATCATTGATACAATAGTATCCCAATAAAACGACACGAAATTATCATGGATTTTTAATATCTGAATAGATACTAGATTAAACAAACAAATCTTTACTACACGCTGCCAGGTTAACATCCTCCTTTTGTAGGTGAGATTCTTGTATCCTTCAAGGAACCGGGAAATAATAGTCAAAGCTCTGAAAGGAAACATTTACTTGTCACCTGGAAGGAAAAGTGAACAAACTCATGCTCTCTTATGAATTGATACATCTATGTAGGTATGAATGCAGGATATTTTCTTTTTTTTTGGGGGGGGGACACAGTTTTTAAATTCGGAATAAGAAGTGCCAAGGAATTTGGAAAGTTTAAAATTTCAGGAGCCTCGCCCCGAGGCCCCTCCTCCCTGGGCTTATGAAATCTTCTTGTGAAAAATAAGATGGATCTTAAGCAGTTGTGGCTAAACGTCCCCATGATTATGCAGTTTGACAATATTTCGTGTTTGACAATATTTCGTGAAACTGGTATGGATAAGATTTATTGCTTATTTTCAAACAGTTCGTTGTAACGAAGTGTAGCAAGGAGTGACCCGGCTCAATAGAAACCGAAACTAAAACATTTAGAAATTACTCCGTACATAAAAGGAGCTGTTCGCTCCTTAACTCAACGCTCTTTACGCCAAAATTTTTACTGTTTTAAAAGGGAGAGTTGAGAGAAAGAGTCAAACTTTAGCGTAAAGAGCGTTGCGTTGAGGAGGGAACAACTTCTTTCATATACGGAGTATTTTCTGTTAGTTTTAAGTTTTAATGTCGCTCCTTACTTTCAGTTAAAAAACTTGTTTTTTTTTATTGAATCTATTGAAGCCCGATTTGTGGTCATATGTTATGGTGAGGTTTTAGTGGGATATTTTCTATGTAATTTATTACATTTGAAAATAGCTGGTCATGTGGTTTCGATCCCAGCAATGGGATTGTATTAGACGAAGATAAGGCATGTGCAAAATAATTCGATCGCGCAAGGTATTTACATCGATGAAGTCTTTAAAGTTTTGTGTTTAAAGTTTCTGAAAAACAACCTAGATTCAGAATAAAGTATTCATGAATCCCTTAAGCAATAAAAACGGTTATTATAACACAATTGAGTCCTGTGCTTTTGTGACGGCTAGCCGACGCTGAGACTCACGAAATGATTTTTAAGGTATAAGATGACCTAAAAAACTGCTTGCCAGGATATTTTCGAAGGGAAAATCAGCTGGACAATGTAAATAATCAATCATACTTGTTCCTCGTGACCTACCTTGCTGCTTTTGAGAATCGCTTAGCAACCAGGTTTTGGCGATTATACCTAAAGTGAATTGATCAGAGACGACCTTAAGGGGTCACAGCGACGGTTTGCTGTGATAGTTCTAAGGGTCCTTATGATTACAGACAACAGCTATATGATACAAATATCCAAGGGGCCTATATTACTACTACTACTACTAACAACTCGCTGCAGCAGCAATCCGCCTGAAACCAGCACAGCTACGCACGCTCCTCCTCCATCCTAATCTATTCAAAGCCTCCCTCTTTACATCCTCCCAGGAAGTTGCCGTTTCCCTCAAGTCTTTTTACAACATCCTCCCACCGTATTCGAATATGACCTGCTTTTTGTTTTGGGCTTGCAATAACAATTTTTTAGCTCTCATCTGCAGAACGTGTCTAGCTATTTCAACCTGTCTTTATTACAGGAGCCTATATAGTAATGCTAAAAAGAGTGTTCGGGCATTGAGCGTGTTTTAAAGCTATTTTTGATGCTGGTTAAAGGTTCTCGGCGTTTATCAAACCCCACCCCAGGCGTTTACTCCCCGGAAAATAACCCCCTTCCCTCCCCTATTGCAGGGGCCTATATAATAATGTTAAAAAGAGGGCTCGGGCATTGAGCGTGCCTTAAAGCTATTTTGATGATGGTGTATGTTGACGTTTCTAGGCGTTTACCCTACCCCCTGGAAAATGCCTCCTGCAAAATATACCCCCCCCGCTTCGTGGAAAATAAGGCTTTCCAAATTTGAGGATTTTATTTGAGTTTTGTTCTGGACAGAGAAGGAATGTTCGTACTTGTGTATTATACATCATTCACTCAAGTTTACGCTGTGTAAAACTCGAGAGCAAACCGGTTTCTTCGTTAGTTTCTTTGAGCTTAGCGTGTCACAAGACAAAAACAAGTGACAGGATAGATGGGAAATATCTTATTTACATATAAGGGGGAGGAGTTAAAGTATTTCGACAGTTTTAAGTCAGAAAACAATTCCTACTTAATAATATGCAGAATCATTGTACCTAGCACATTTTGCATGCAGACCCGCTATACTTTACTCCCCCCCCCCTAAGATGCAAATATATAGTCCAAATTTGTTTCTGAAGTAACGATGAAACTCGAGTTTTACACAGCGTAAACTTGAGCGAGTGGAGTATAATACACAAGTACCGGAATTTTTCATGAGCCAGATTTCCCGGTATTATTTAAAAACGATCAGAAATTAATTAAAAAAAAAGTTTTTTTCAGCTGAAAGTAAGGAGCAAGATCACGACTTAAAACGAACATAAATTATCAAACAGTTCGTGGTAACGAATCAAACAGTTCGTGGTAACGAACTGTAGTAAGGAGCGACCCGGCTAAATAGAAACCAAAATTCTAAAAAATGGAATTTTGATACCAATAGCTACATCAAAAGAATCGCATTTTAATGCTGATTTTATATATATAAGTTTCATCAAGTTTAGTCTTACGCACCAAAAGTTACGAGCCTGAGAAAATTTGTGTTATTTTAGAAAATAGGGGGAAACACCCCCTAAAAGTAATAGAATCTTAACGAAAATTACACCATCAGATTCAGCGTATCAGAGAACCCTACTGTAGAACTTTCAAGCTCCTATCTACAAAAATGTAGAATTTTGTATTTTTTGCCAGAAGGCAGATCACGGATGCGTGTTTATTTTTTTTTTTTTTTTTTTTTCTTTTTTCTTTTTCCCAGGGGTGATCGTATCGACCCAGTTGTCCTAAAACATTGCGAGAGGGTTCATTCTAACGGAAATGAAAAGTTCTAGTGCCCTTTTTAAGTGACCGAAAAAATTGGAGGGCACCTAGGCCCCCTCCCACGCTAATTATTTTCCCAAAGCCAACGGATCAAAATTCTGAGATGGCCATTTTATTCAACGTATTTGAAAAACCTTATAACTATGTCTTTGGAAACGACTTACTCCTCCACGGTCCCCTTGGGAGGGGCTACAATTTACAAACTTTGACCAGTTCTTACATATAGTAATGGTTATTGGGAAGTGTACAGGTGTTTTCAGGAGGATTTTTTGGTTGGGGGGAGGGGTTGAGAAGAGGGGGATATACTGGGGGAACTTTCCATCGAGGAATTTGTCATGGGGGAAGAAAATTTCCATGAAGGGAGCGCAGGATTTACTAGCATTATTTAAAAAAAAAACTGAAAAAATAAATATGAAAAAGTTTATTTCGGTTGGAAGTAAGGAGCAGCATTAAAACTTAAAACGAACAGAAATTATTACCCATATGAGGGGCTCACCTCCTCCTAATACCTCGCTCTCTACGCTAAAGTGTTTTTAGCAATGTCAACTATTTATTCTACGGCTTTTGTGATTCAGGGGTCATTCTTAATGAATTGGGACAAAATTTAAGATTTAGTGTAAAGAGAGAGGTACTGACAAGGGCGCGAACCCTCTCATATGTGTAATAAAAACATGAGAATAAAACATTCTTTTTGTGAGCTAGTTTATGAGTTACGTATATCTTTTACTAATAAAAAGATTTGTAAAAAATTAAAAGTTCTAGTTGCCTTTTTAATTAACCAAAAATTGGAGGGCAACTAGGCTTCCTCCCTCGCTCTTTTTTTCTCAAAATCATTCGATCAAAATTATGAGAAAGCCATTTAGCCAAAAAAAAAAAAAAAATGCAAATTTCGTTTTAATTATTTCTCTGCAGAGAGCCAAAATCAAAACATGCATTGATTCAAAAATGTTCAGAAATTTTTACTGTTTTAAAAAGAAGAGTTGAGAGAAAGAGTTAAACTTTAGCGTAAAGAGCGGGGCGTTGATGAGGAAGCAGCCCCTTTCATATACGAAGTAATTTCTGTTCGTTTTAAGTTTTAATGTCGCTCCTTACTTTCAGTTGAAAAACCTTGTTTTTTTTTTATTTAATTGTAGCAAGGAGCGACCCGACTCAATAGTAACCCAAACTCTAAAAAACGAAATTTTGATACCAATTTGTGCATCAAAAGAATCGTATTTTTAAGCCGATTTTAAATGTATAAGTTTCATCAAGTTTAGTTTCGCCCATCAGAGCTTACGAGCCTGAGAAAATTTGCCTTATTTTCGAAAAAAGTGGAAAACACCCCCCTAAAAGTCGTAGAATCGTAATGAAAATCACACCATCAGCTTCAGAATATCAGAGGATCCTACTGTAGAAGTTTCAAGCTCCAACCTGCAAAAATGTGGAATTTTGTATTTTTTGCTAGAAGAAAGATCACTGATGTGTGTTTACTTGTTTCTTTTTTTTTTCAGGGATGATCATATCGACCCAATGGTCCTAGAAATGTCGCAAGAGGGCTCAATTTAATGGAAACTGAAAGTTCTAGTGCAAGATTTAAGTGGCAAAAAATCTAATAGCTACGTCTTTGAAGACGACTTAGACTGCAAGTTATGAACTTTGCCCATTCTTTACATATAGTATCGGTTATTTTGAAGTTTTTAGGGGGGTGTTTTCTGATGGTAGGGGGTTGGGGGGAGGGGTTACATGAGAGGATCTTTCAATGGATGAATTTATCATGGGGGAAGGGAATTCCCATGAAGGGGGCATTTAAAAAACAACGGAAAATAAAATAAAAACAATTTTTTTCAACTTAAAGTAAGCAGCAACATTAAAACAATTTGAACAAAAATTTATACGTATACGAGGAAGTTAGTCTCCTCAATACCTCGCTCTTTACGCTAAAGTATTTTTAGCAATTTCAAAAGAGTTATTTATTCTAATTAAACGGCCTTTGTGATTCAGGGGTCATTCTTACAGAATTTAAACAAAATAAAACCTTAGTTTAGAGAGTGAGGTATTGACGAGGGGGTGAACCCCCTCATATACTTAATAAAAATATACGAACATAGAAGTTCGTTACGTAAGTTAATTTATAAAAACGTTCGTTACGTATATTAATAAAAACGTTCGTAAATAAAATTAAAAGTTCTAGTGGCCTTTTTAAGTAGCCAAAGAAATTGGAGGGCAACTAAGTCTCCTCCCCCGGCCTTTTTTCTCAAAATCGTCCAATAAAAACTTTGGGAAAACCGTTTAGCCAAAAAAAGTGAAATTAATATGCATACTCGCTTTAATTATTCATGCACGGTGTGCGAAAATTAAAAGGCATCAATTCAAACGTTCAGAAATTATAAAAAGTTGAAAACTGAAGGTAAGTAGCAACATTAAAACCTAAAGCGAACAGAAATTATTACATATATGAGGGGGTTCGTCCCCTCCTCAATACCTTGCTCTTCGCGCTAAAGTATTTTTAGTAAGTTCAAAAGAACTATTCATTCTTATAAAATGGCCTTTGTTATTGAGGGGTCATTCTTAAGGAAATGGAAAAAAAAAATCGAACTTTAGTGTAAAGACCGAGTTGCTGACGTGGGGTCGAACCCCCTCATATGCATAATAAAAATATATGAGTATGGAAGTTCGTTACCTAAGCTAATTTGTAAGTAATGTAGCATTTATTACTAATGAAAACGTTCTTAAATAAAATTTAAAGTTCTAGTGGCCTTTTTAAGAGATTAAACAAACAAAAACAAGTTTTTTTAAATGAAAGTAAGGAGCGACATTAAAACTCAAAACGAACAGAAATTACTGCGTATATGAAAGGGGCTTTTCCTCCTCAACGCCCCGCTCTTTACGCTAAGGTTTGACTCTTTCTCTTAACTCTACATTTTAAAACAGTAAAAAACTTTAGCGTAAGGAGCGGGGCGTTGAGGAGGAAAAGCCCCTTTCATACACGGAGTAATTTCTGTTCAAGTTTTAATGTCACTCCTTACTTTCATTAAAAAAACTTATTTTTTTTTGTTTAATTTCTGGACGTTTTTGAATTAATGCATGTTTTGATCTTGGCTCTCCGCAGATAAATAATTAAAACGAAATTTGCATATTAAATTTTGGCTAAATGGCTCTTTCATAGTTTTAATCGGTGGATTTTGAGAAAAAAGGAGCGAGGGAGGAGGCCTGGTTACCCTCCAATTTTTTGATTACTTAAAAAGGCAACTATAACTTTTAATTTTTTACGAACGTTTTCATAAGTAAAAAATATACGTAACTTACGAATTAGCTTACGTAGCGAACTTCTATATTCGTATGTTTTTATTGCGTATATGAGGAGGCTCACCCCTCTTCGATACCTCGCTCTTTACACTAAAGCTTAAATTTTGTCCCAATTCCTTAAGAATGACCCCTGAATCACAAAGGCCGTAAAATAAATAGTTTAAATTACTAAAAATACTTTAGCGTAAAGGGCGAGGTATTACGAAGAGGTAAATCCCTCAAATGCGTAATAATTTCTGTTCGTTTTCAGTTTTAATGCTGCTCCTCATTTTCAGTAGAAAAAAACTTTTCATATTTATTTTTTCATTGTTTTCTTAAATAATGCTAGAAAATCTTGTGCCCCCTCCATTGAAAGTCTCTTCCCCCATGAGAAGTTCCTCCATGGAAAGATCTTCCCACATAACCCCCCCTCCAACCAAAAAAAAATCTGAAAACGTCTGTAAACTTCCCAATAACCATTACTATATGTAAACACAGGTCAAAGTTTGTAACTTGCAGCCCCTCCCAGGGGGGCTCCGGGGGAGTAAGCCGTCCCCAAAGACATAGTTATTAGGTTTTTCGACTATGGTGAATAAAATGGCTATCGCAGAATTTTGATCCGGTGACTTTTGAGGGAAAATGAGCGTGGGAGGGGGCCTAGGTGCCCTCCAATTTTTTTGGTCCCTTAAAAAGGGCACTAGAACTTTTAATTCCCGTTAGAATAAGCCCTTCAGCAACATTCTAGGACCACTGAGTCTTTTGGTTTGTCTTCTGGCAAAAAATGCGAAATTTCACATTTTTGTAGATAGGGGCTTGAAACTTCCACAATAAGGTTCTCTGATACGCTAGATCTGATGGTGAGATTTTCGTTAAGATCGTATGACTTTTATGGGTGTTTCCCCCTATTTTCAAAAATGAGGCAAATTTTTGCAGGCTCGTAACTTTTGATGGGTAAGACTAATCTTGATGAAACTTATATATTTAAAATCAGCATTAAAATGCGATTCTTTTGATGTAACTATTGGTATCAAAATTCCATTTTTTAGAGTTTCGGTTACTATTTAGCCGGGTCGCTCCTTCCTACAGTTCGTTACCACGAACTGTTTGACAAAAAATCGAGGGCAACTAGGCCCCCTCCCATTTTTTCAAAATCGTCCGATCAAAACTTAAAATTTCGTTTTAATTATTCATGAACGATGAGCCAAAATCAAAATCTGCATTAATTCAAAACGCTCAGAAATTAAATAAAAAAAAAGACAAGTTTTTTTAATTGAAAGGAAGGAGTGATATTAAAACTTAAAACGAACAGAAATCATTCAGAATATGAAAGGGGCTATCCCCTCCTCAAGGCCCCGCTCTTTACTCTAAAGTTTGCTCTTTCTCACAAGTCTCCATTTTAAAACAATAAAAACTTTAGCGTAAACAGCGGGGTGTTGAGGAGGGGACAGCCCCTTTCATATACAGAATGATTTTCTCTTCGTTTTGAGTTTTAATATCACTCCTTCCTTTCAGTTAAAAAAAACTTTTTTTTTATATTTAATTACGTATATGAAAAGAGGCGGTCCCTCTACAAGATCTTGCTCTTTACGCTAAGGTTTTAACTTTTTGACCTAATTCTTTAAGAACAATTCCTGAAACACAATGGCCGTTTAATTACAACATTAAGCTTTGCTCTAAAATTTTATATAAAAAAAACTTTAGCGTAAAGACCGAGGTCTTGAGGAGGAGCAGCCTCTTTTCATATACGTAATAATTTCTGTTCGTTATAAGGCTTGAGGTTTCTCCTTACTCTCAGTTGAAAACTTGTTGTCTTTTTTATTTAATTGTTTACATATAGTATTTGTTAATGTGAAACATACGGAACAAGTTTTTTAAATAAAAGTAAAAGAGCCTCATTAAACCAAAGAATGAGCAGAAATAAATTAAAAAAATCTTCAAAGTAAAAACTATGGGATCTAATAGAAAAAAAAACAACAAAAACATAAAATATTTTTTTCTATGAAAAAGACTATGATTGAAATTCAAAAGCAAGCAAAAATTAACATGACAACTCGTAGAAAAACAAACTCGTATAATTTTGACAACGCTTTCGTCCGTAGAAACTTAAACTGTAAGAATTTGTTGGTTCTCGAAGCGAAATATCCTTTCAAAGGACAGCAAAAACTTCTCAAACTTTTTGATGCCATTTGTTTCAGCTTAATTTTGATGATTGTTCGCTTGCATTTTTTTCTTATTCAATATTTTTTTAATATGGCGCCCTATACTGCCAAAAATCGCAAAAGTTCATTTAGAATTATTTTCAACAAAAATAGATTTGGGTTTTTTTCCAATTTATAATATACTTTTGGTGTATAAATTCCTCTTTTTCCCGTTCCTGAGCACTTTTCAACGAAACTAAAAATACACTCAAATTTGGAACTTGAATTCTCCGAATTGGAAAGCCTTATTTTCCACGGGGTATTTCCCCTGGCAGGTGTATTTTCCGTGGGATATTTTCCTGAAGGGCGGAGGGTATTTTTCGTTGGGTAGGGATAAGCGCCGGTCACCATGTTGACAGTTTTGCCATGTTTATTAAACGATTTATTTGCTCAAGCGATGAATTCATTTTTATTAGTCAATATTCGATAGTTTAAAATTGATATTCTCAAAAGAAAAACCGTGAGTATTTTATAAATAATATTTAACTCTGTTAAGGTTCTTTTGTAAAGATCAAATGTTTTGAATAATCATAGTTTGAACAGGCAACATTCATGAAAACACTTCCGAAGGATATAAGGAGCAAACTTATCAGTTACCTAGAAATTGCTCAGTTGGACAACTGTATTGTATATATTTTGTCTGTCCTTATCAGTGTTGCCTACGCTTCGTAAGAAAAAGTACCACAAAACCCCCTAAAATTGTACCATTGGTAAAAAAGATGTACCTATTTTTTCGCGTGTTGTGCTACGGGCAAGACGAAATTTTTTTTTGCGCTACGCACAACACGTGGACGATCAGAAAATTGCATTAAAATAAAAAGAACAGAGTATCAGATATATTCTTTCAAAGATATTTGGGAGACCTCCTTTCCCCTGCAGAGACCGTTTTGGTGTCACTCCTCCAAATAGCTGGTCACCTATTTTGTACTTAACGTACAGATGGCTATGTTGCTTCACGCTATATTATAACCGCAAGAGGCCACCAACATGTACTTAAATAAATGTGCAAAAGAATACTTAAAACTCTAGAAGAGAAAACAAAAAAAAACAACAATTCCCTCCGCTCGCTGCGTCCTGATGCCCAGGACGCAGCGAGGTCAAATCTTATTGTACCGTATTGTACCACATTTTATAAAATGTGCCAGGAAATTTGTGATTGTACCAGAATGTATGTACCTTTAGAGGTGAAATGTACCAAAATGGTACAATTGTACCGCTGTTGGCAACCCTAATCCTTATGTGTCTTAATAGTCTCTCAATATACGTCTTGATAACTGTTCATTGGGTGAAGCTAGTAAAACGCGCAAATCATTCAGCCGATGTACTTGCTTCAGAGTTGGCCATTAGCAGCTGGGGCAGTGGATTTGGAAAGCGATTGAAGGATTTTTAAGAAGACCTTAAAAATGGTTTAATTATTCTTTTTAAACAACTATTTATGTAATTTTTTACATTGCAAGGTACGCACTCTTTATAGGAAAGCATGACGTTTCCTGAAATTTTACGTTCATTAATGTATTCTACTTTGACAGAATTTTTCTGGAAGATCTAAAGTATCCCGTTATATAGAGGTAGATTAATAGACTAACTTTTAAAAATAAATCTTTAGTATTCTAATTTTTAGTCTTGTATCTTCAGTCAATTTATGAAGCCAGGGCCGGCCAGCCCGAGACACTTGGCTATCTCAGGCAGTAGGAGAGGGGGGTAATCTCACCACATGTGAAGTCTTCTATTGAGAGGATCTAAAACTGTCATGTTGTTTATAGGTAGGGTTAGGGTCATTGCATACCATCGTCATTTGGAGAATTGGTGAGAATTTTCCTTGTATAGAAATAAAATTTTAGGTTTTCCAAATAATTGTCCTCAAAAATCATAGTTTCCACTTAAATTCACTTCTAGTAGCCCATGACCTCAAGCGTATCATCAGAAATTGTTGTAATAAAACTAAAATGTTTTAGTTTTCCAAAAATTGACTAATTCAGTCTAATTCTAACCAATCCCTAGTTAAATCGCTTCTAGAAGCTTACGCATAGCTGTCCATGTCCCCAAGCGTATCATCAAAACTGTAAAAAAAATATTTTTTTTTAGTTTCCCAAATAATTTGAGCCTAATTTCAACATGTTCCCCAGTTAAATTTGCTTCTAGAAGCTGACGGTGTCCCCAAGCATATCATCAAAATTCTTGTAATAAAAAATTAAATTTATTAGTTTTCCCATATAACTTGAGCCTAATTTTAACATGTCCCCAGTTAAACTCGCTTCTAGTAGCTCACGCATAGCTACCCATACCCCCAAGCGTATCATCAAAATTCTTTCAATAAAAAATTAAATTGTTTACTTTTCCAAATAACTCGACCCTTAAAAATTCTAATTCCTTAGTATTCACAAAATTCCTATTTATTACTCTCTCAAAGTCACCTTAGGTCTAACTGTTCCCCTCTCCCTCACTACACCAAGGTGAAGATGTGATGTCAGTTGGCAACAATACAGGGACAGGAAATCAATTTTTAACGTTTAGGGGAAAAGATTTGCCATTTCAAGTGTTTTCAATGAAAATAAAAAAAGCCTTTCGTCCACAAAAACGCTTTCCAAAATTTCTTATTTTCTCTGAATATATTTATTGATGTATAGATAAATATTGTGCTTTACCGAAATTTTCCAAGGGAACTTCATACGCTTTTCCCTTGAATATTCGCTCCTTTGTAACGCAATTAACTAACGGCTAATAACTTACGCTTGATCTGTGCCCCCCCTCTCTCGAATAAACTTTGACTAGTTAAATTAGATCTAATTGCATTTCTTCATACGAAAAGAGTAGTCACAACCAGCTCCGCCTCCCTCCCCCCTAAAAAATCAAAGATTTAGTGTAAATAAAACATGATTTTTACATAATTCTATGCAAAGATTTAACTCACTAAAAGTCGTGAATTTTGTAGACGAAGACATGTGTTAAAAGCTACCCTTTTTGTCCAAAACAATCCGTATTCAGATCTATACCTCATGATTCTAATGATTGCCCTTGAGCTTTGTTGATGGTGATTGCTAATCGAATATTCCCTGTGTCGCCGTCGTCATTTATATATCCCCCTGTGCCCCCCGGCGTCCCCGTTGTAGTTGTGTCCCTGTGTCCCGGTTGTCATTTATATTCCCTGTGTCCCGGTCGTCATTTGTGTCCCGGTGTCCCAGTCTGTAATTTCTCTTTGAGTGTCCCGGTCGTCATTTATATGCCCTGTGTCCTGGTGTCCCGGTCGTCGTTTTTGTCCCGGTGTCCCGGTCTGTATATACATTCGTTTTTGAACTTATATATATATATATATATATATATATATATATATATATATATATATATATATATATATATATATATATATATATATATATATAGATCTCGCAACGATCGAATTTTAGTCGCATCTGGTTAAACCCGTGTCCTGGTGTCCCGGTCTGTATATACATTCGTTTTTGAATTGGTCTTTTTTTTAGTTTTTAGTTTTTTACTTTTTTTTATTTTGTTTTTAGTTATACCTCATGATTCTAATGATTGCCCTTGAGCTTTGTTGATGGTGATTGCTAATCGAACATTCCCTGTGTCCCCGTCGTCATTTATAGTCCCACTCTTTATTTTTCAGTTTTTTCCTTTTTTATTTTTTTTCTTTTTTAGTTTTTTTTTTAGTTTTTTTAGCTTTTTTAGTTTTTTTTTATTAGTTTTTAGTTTTTTTCTTTTTAGTTTTTTAGTTGGTGGGGACGCTTCACGCCCCCCAAGCCCCCACGTGCGCGTAAGTCGTTACGCGCCATATTAGTTACGCGCCATTGTAGTTGTGTCCCTTTTTCCCACCTTTGAATATATATATATATATATATATATATATATATATATATATATATATATATATTATATATATATATATATATATATATATATATATATATATATATATATATATATATATGTTTTGAACTACGTAAAACTTGCGAATATACAACATTCTTCGCTGTCCCATTGTCTGTGCATATAAATAGATTGGTTTACCAACTCTTGAACATGCAACATATAATTGTCCATGGGAAAAAAAAATCCGTATTCAGATCTATACCTCATGATTCTAATGATTGCCCTTGAGCTTTGTTGATGGTGATTGCTAATCGAATACTCCCTGTGTCGCCGTCGTCATTTATATATCCCCCTGTGCCCCCCGGCGTCCCCGTTGTAGTTGTGTCCCTGTGTCCCGGTCGTCATTTATATTCCCTGTTTCCCGGTCGTCATTTGTGTCCCGGTGTCCTAGTCTGTAATTTCTCTTCGAGTGTCCCGGTCGTCATTTATGTTCCCTGTGTCCCGGTGTCCCGGTCGTCATTTTTGTCCCGGTCTGTATATACATTCGTTTTTGAACTTATTTTTATATATATAGATCTCACAACGATCCGATTTTAGTCGCATCTGGTTAAACCCGTGTCCCGGTGTCCCGTCTGTATATACATTCGTTTTTGAATTGGCCTTTTTTTAGTTTTTAGTTTTTTAGCTTTTTTTTTAGTTATACCTCATGATTCTAATGATTGCCCTTGAGCTTTGTTGATGGTGATTGCTAATCAAAAATTCACTGTGTCCCCGTCGTCATTTATAATCCCCCTCTTTATTTTTCATTTTTTTTCTTTTTTATTTTTTTCTTTTTTAGTTTTTTAGTTTTTTTTTAGTTTTTTTGTAGTTTTTACCTTTTTTTAGTTTTTTTAGTTTTTTTTAGTTTTTAGTTTTTTCTTTTTAGTTTTTTTTTGTAGTTTTTACCTAGCCAAGGTTCGAACCTGCAACCTCTCGGACCTAGAACCTGGAACATAACGCGTTACCAACTCAGCTACTTCGGGCTTGAATACATTCGTTTTTGAATTGGTATATGATGAAATAATTCAGACGTCATATGCGGACAGACAGACAGACAGACATAACACACAAACAACTTTTTTTTATATATATAGAAGATATATACATATATATTGTGATTCCTCGGCACGCTTTCTGTTCTTACTTTCTCTAGCAGCCGCAAGCCTGTTTTCTTGCTGTTCTTGTGATTCCTCGGCACGCTTTCTTTTCTTACTTTCTCTATCAGCCGCAAGTTTTTTGGCATAGACTCTTTGAGCAGCTCGATCTCCTCGACTGTTGCCATTGTAGGTTCTTCAGTCATTTTACAATTAAACATTTTTCCGTTCACGATCTTCTTACAATTAAAAATTTGTCTTTGAACGATTTTCTCAAATACCTTTAATGACGTCATCGTCATAACAAACATGACGACAACTAACTTCATGACGACATGACATGATGACATGACGTCACTCGACAGACATAACCCACAGACAACTTATTTATATATATGTAGATGTAGACAGAGAAAGCACATATTTTGACGTGATAAATGAGATTATTTCGTCAGTGATATTTTATGGGGTGGGGGTGGGGTTTTAGTTATTAATCCAATATGGTTAACTGTAGTAGCTCCAATTTGGTTGTAGTATATCTTGGTCTACTTTCAATATTTAATATAAAACTGATGAAAATGCTTGTTCGAAACCTGGTTTTGTACCTCCCGAGAACAAAGGAAATTACTCGGTCCGGCTAGAAGAATAATAAGCCTTCGTTCCTAGAAAATTGATAGAGGGTAACTTAATGGTTCACTCCTTATTCCCGGAAATACAGGAAAAATCCTTTGTTTGATGACAAAAAAGGCTCTGTTTGTCAAGCAGAAAAATATTGGGCTATGGTCAATTTGGACTATGTCCCTACTTGGGGCCCAGAGGGTTTTTTCCAGGCTCTCTCAGGTTTTTTATTAATCGAAGAAAAACACTCCTTATTATGTAACGAGCACATCTGTCACTTAGAAAACCTTCCTTAATGCGTAAAAAGCATCTGCATCTCGAAGAAAATTAATAATATACCCCCTATCTGTCTCCTTAGAAGCAGTCATGCGTCACTACTGAAAGAATCTAGCAAAACAACTAAAACAAAACAAATAGAATACATTTTAAGTAAATGTCACGCAAAATCTATGGTTCCAATCACGCAAACCTCTAAATCTGCTCTGCCATTTAATGACGATGATTAGAGGATTATTTGCTTAAACAATTTATTAAATTAGTGATAAGTTATTTATTAAATGTATTTTATTGATTAAATAATTTATCAAATAATATACCGTTACTCTGGAAGTATTGGTCCAAGGTAGAAGATTAAGAAGGTACTTGCAATACTTTATTAGTATGAACAGAAAACTCTTTTATTCCCTTCAAATAGGATGGCAATCAAGGGTATAAAGACGGAGTATGCGGAACAACGAGGAAAATCTATGACTTGCTCCTTTTTTAATAAAAATATTTTTTTAATAAAATAGAGTCGTTTCTAAGAGAGTGTGGCTAGGTAATTGCTCATTTGATCGAATTTTTCACTTTGATTCGGCTTTTTTGCTTATATCTGAGTCGGGAGTGGGGCCCTCTAATTAATTTTTCCCCGGGCACCACCAACCCCAGGAGCGGTTCTAGGTACAAATGTAAAAACAGTTAAACAGCAATTTATTGTCACAAAAGACAAGAATATGGCAGACATTTTATTGCGAAATTCTGAACAAGGGCCAAACGGGTGAACTTGATCTTATGTAAACTATTTAACTTCTTAGGTCCTGTACCGGAGATAAATACAGTAAGATTTAATGAATTATTAGAAAGAAAGCATCATTAGAAAGCGTGAGTCTTTTTTTCCATTGAACGGAGCAGGATTTTCTTTTTAAAGTTCAGGAAAGGGTAGTCCCTAAGAAATTCTAGCATACCTGCTTGTAAAACATTAAACATCAGCTCAAAAGAAGTATCATTGAATAATTTGATAGTTTTGGAAGTTCCCTGTTGTGCTAAACACCATGATTGAAATCTTGCCAACTTAGGGTGTATATTATTTGTGCTCTATGTACATTGAAATGACACCGTTTTGCTTAACAATTAGTTACAGATCGTTTTCATTTCCTTTATTTTTAAATAGCCTCTCGTTAGCATTCCGAACTGTTAATACATTTAAAACCCTTTCCCCCATCAATTCTTAAGGAAATTGCTTCCGAAATTCCCTTTGGTGCTGGGTAATTTCCTAATGGATCCTTTGTCTTTGAGACTGTCAGCCGACGCTAAGACTGACAAAATAATTATTATGGTGTCAAATTCCCTTAATCTCGATTCAAATGTCTACTTTAGCTAAACATTGATGTCTAAGTACGGCCACTATTGACGGTATTCACTTGTCAAGAGAATAGACTTTCGTTCTGGCCCAGTTTTTATACAAAATTCTATCTGTTTGGTCTATAGCCTACACATCTTGTTTAGTAAATTATGTATAATGGGCACACGCAAATATTTCTAAAGACCAGCGGAGAAGACTATGAAGTCTTCTCTGTTCGAGGGGAGGGGCCGGGGGGAGTTGAGAGCTTCCTATGAAGTATCTAAATGTTTCAGCGCTTTGCATTTCTTTATCTTCTCCAGAGAGGTTTCATAAATGTCATGACTGTTCCCCCCTCCTTGCGAATACGCTACAAATTTTGTATTTAAAATTTTCGGCATTACACGATTAAGTTGTATTATTTCTTTAAAGATTAGAGATAGATTGTGAAAATGTTTTCAACGGTAAAGTTTCCCTGTAAAAAAGGTTTATTTTGCCAATTATTCAAAATTTTTGCTATTTAAAGGAAAGGTCTCTTTTAAGCTGTGTTCTGTTGCCTGAAGCTTAGTGTATTTTTGTAAGGGAAATTGTAAAAACCCGAGGGGAGATCTTATAGGCGAACACTGTGCTGGGTAGAGAATTTAAAGTGGCGAAACCTTATATAGGCCAGTGTATTCTCCTGATGAGCCCTTGTGTTGGGTGTTGCCTCTGAATTATTTGTCTATATTATTTTTTCTATTGTTTGGTAAATGACGACTTATACTTATTGACGACATGACTGCCTGTCCATGGATTATTCTTTATGGTTGATTGTGTGTCGCTATGCTGTTTGACCTATGTGATTGTATGTATGAGTAGGGTTAAGGCCTCATTCAAGTGCTGGTCTATATTAATCACTAATTTAGGAAAACAGTCTTCCTTTTCTCCTTCTGTCTCTCTTTTTTTTTTGTGTGTTTGTGCTGTTGCATTGGTGATTTCTCTTTTCATGATATAGCAATGGTTACTGGGAAGTGTAGAGACGTTTTCGGTGATTTCTCTTTTCATGATATGTAAATGAGTATTTCGTGTTGCAATGATTCGAGGCTATTTTTCAAAATCCTTGTGTTTTTATTCCATTCAGGACCTATGTGTTAAGATTACGATGTGCAATCGAAAACTTCATGTTGTGTTACTTTTTCAGATGGCAGATAAGGTAGGTTAATAATGTGAGCTAGTAACCCCTTTAAATTGGAGAGTTCACCCACTCTCTTCCGTCTAGTATAGATTTCGCAGCTTTACTCAATTCCCCACGGATGACACCCTTATGAGGGGCTCTCACGGCGTCAATAAAGTTAACAACCTCGCACGGCTTTGTTGACTATACATCTGTTAGGAGAAAGTTGAACTTTGTTTCACTTTTTAAAGAAAGTCCACTTCTGAAGAATTTTAAATAAACCACACACAGATAAGTGTCTACATATGTAATAGTGTATACTTGTTATATATTTTCCTTGGTAAAAGAATAAGACAAAAAATTCTATTTAAGCCTTGCTAATTAAAAGTTTTTTCTTAAAACAAAAGTTTGTTCCCTGTGTTGCACGTCTGATTAATTCAGTTATTTGTTATGAAAAGTTGTTGTATAATCAAAAAGCTGATTTTTTTGTGTGTGAGCGGGACAAACTTTATGGTGAGGAATTTCATGAATAACTTTATTGACACCGTTGGAGCCCTGCATTAATGCAATGCGTGTGCGCTTTTGCCTCGTGTGATGTCACTTGCTTTAAAGGTATTTGGAAGTGGGCAACCCCTAGTTTGAATTAACTCAGGAGAGTACATGCATATGCACCTTTTAAGGTTCAAATGTTGATTGAAGCATCAGGATGAAACATCTAGTATTGATGTGTTTCTTTGTTTTTGTTTTAAATCATTCAACGAGTGAAAAAGTTGATCAAAGAGGTAGATATCTAGTCAGTCATCTGTCTTAGCCTATTTTTCATTTTTAACCGATCGGGTTTTATAGATCCCAGGTTTGTAAATTCCAAGAACGTGTCTATTGCGCAATATGATAGAAGATCATGTATCTTTAAAAGGCAAAGGTAGATTGTGTATTTTTGTTATATTTTCCATCAAAAAAATATAACAACTTGTGAAAAAGAAAGTACATATCTGTTAGCCAGTACACACTCGAATATTATAATCTACATGTATAGGGGTGAAACAAGTGAGACGCTTGGGAGATAGATAGGATATATATAATTTTGGCTGTATATTTGCACATTAGTCGAGGGGGGGGGGCTGATGATAGCGGTCCTGCATGCAAAATGCAACCTAACCAAAATACCAACTAAGTATTTAATAAAATATAGCTATAATATGGTTTTCCACAGAGCCGAAGCTAATGGTGTCCAAACACAAAGATCAATAAACCGGTTATTGTCTGATCTTATAGATCCAAATTTTCGTTTGTGTACTGGCGTATCTTTGATAGATTCCAGTTTACAAATTTTAAGATGGGTCTGTTATGCCATGTGATGGAAAATCATGTCTGTAGAAAAGATAAAGATAAACAGTATACTTTCTTTATATTTTCCATCAAACACCATAAAAAGCTTCGAGAAAAAGAACTAACTCTAATTATCTCAATATTTGCTATACTCCTAGCATCGCCATTCTATTTTTAGCATTGCAACTTATTCTTTATTATCGCCACTGTCAACAACTCCAGATGTTCAGATTGGCAGCTCTGCCAACAACTCCAGATGGGGCTGATTTGAAAATTCCCTTCTTCTCAGGTGATTTCTATGCATCATTATTGTCTTGTCGCAGTTGTTTCTGGTTCTCATGTAGGTAAAATTATAGCAGTTCATATGACTTACGCATAAAGTGAATATACCACTCGATGCCTTTTTTATGTTCTTTGCGAAAATAATCATCACTTCTACCGTAAATTCAAATTTAAGCACTTTTTGAACTCTTAAAAATGACAAATTTTCAAAAAATTATGACAGCTCATATAACTAACTTACCAATAAAGTGAACATATCACTTGATGCCTTTTTTTATGTTCTTTACGAATATAATAATCGATTCTACGCAAACTCAAATTTAGGCACTTTTTGAGCTCTTAAAAGTGACGAATTTTCAATTAAAGTATGAGTTATCGTTCGTTTTCCACGAAGTAATACTACGTTTTCTCACCGCCGTCTTTTCCCATCGTTTTCGAAAAAATAATGCTACATTTTCTCAGTGCTAGAATCTATATATTAGTTTAGATTAGGTTAAAAAGTATTCAAATTTGAATTTACAGTAGAAGCGATTATTGTATTCGTAAAGAACAAAAAAAAAGGTATCGAGTGGAGTATTCACTTTATTGGTAAGCCAGTTATATGAACTGCTATAATTTTACCCCATGTAACTCTACCCCGTTCAATTCATCACGGGTCAACTCAAAATCTATACAGCCTTGCCCCTCTTCAACTCAACCCCCTGTAACTCGACCCTTATTCAACTAAATCCCTGTACAATTCAACCCTCTTTTAACTCAACCCTGTTGCAGGCCGGGAAAAGGCGATTGGAATGGTTGGGCCCAATCGGGCTTTGCGTTTGAAAGGGCCCCATGCCACCATCAAAATGAACAATTGATTTTTGCAATTCCGAATGTTCATAACAGTTCCAGTAAGCGTTGCTTTTGGAGAGAAATCATTTCCAGGATAAATTTAATAAAAAAAAGACTATCTGATATCAACAATAAATCAGGAAAGACTAAATAGATTAGCAATTATGTTGATTGAAAGTGAAGACACAAGGAGAATAGATTTTAAAATCGTTTTGGAAGCATTTGCAGAAAAACAATTAGAAATGTGTAAATTCATGTGCTCATATTCGGTGATGTAAATATCAAAAGGCATTTTCAACAGTTTCATAATATCTAGTGGACATAAACGTAAATTAACGAAAGCACAAAATGAGTACAAATAAGAACAAATAGGACAAAATCGTAGGCTCAAAATGAACAAACTGGACAATTAAGTGAAAATAGATCAAGAGAACAACCTGAGAAATGTAAATGTACGACTGGTGATAATGAACAACCTAGACCATCAAAAGTGACAAGACCAATCCAAGCAGCTAAGGCAAAAGGCACTTAAAAAAAAATGTATGAGCCAATGATAAACGAAAAGAAAGATCAACAAGATATGTAGTTAGTATATTAGCGAAACCGCCGATTAGAACAAGTGAAAAACGAAATTGAAGAACATAAAAATATGCATGAGTAAGCGGCAGCGAGAATCACGTCTCAGATCGAAAGCGAAGAAGAAGAAGAAGAAAAAAAAAATGTGCGGCTACAAGACAAGTGACAGTCAGGATCAGAATGAATCGAAATGTAAATGAAGAACAGTGAAATGTGTGATTAGGAGATATACGGCCGCGAGAGCAGAGAAGTTAGAAGATAATAAGCAGCAAGAATTACAAGCAATAGTAGGAATCAGAATGTGTCATAAATGAAAGTGAAGAACAAAGAATTGCAGGGTGAGCAGACACGCTATAGCGACTATCAGAAAGTTTCAAAAATGAAAATGAAGATCGTTGGATTGTGCTGTTAAAGGAAAGCGAGAATCGTAACAAGTCAAAAATGAAAGTGTATAAGAAATAAATGTTATGTTAGGAGAACAGCACCATTACAACCTTTGATGCAAACAAATTGTGACGTCAAACCGAGTAAAAACATCCGAAGATGCTGTAAACTACGCAATTGTTATTTACAAATCATTGGGATCCTTCAAAACTGTATGTATTCACTGTGGAGTCCTCTATTTTCCCTCAGGAAAAACTAGTCAACAAGATGTCAACAAAGATGATTTATTGTGAGGACTACTGCCTGCTTGGTCGAATTGCATTCTTGCATAGACAGTTTCAAAATGAATTTGTTTAGCCTGTTAAAGGATATCACTTGCGCTCTAAAGAGTATTACAAACAGATACTACACTGGAAATACTAAACTGGACCGATGATCGAACCAAAAATTGTCGTTATGTTTTCAGCCTCAAAATAGCTGGACAAGTTTTTCACAAAATCGATTCAGTTGGACACTCAACACAGACCCCTGAAGGTGATTCTGAACCGTATTCATATGACCAAACGTACTTTTCAGACCCCAAGTGAGATGTTAAAGAACACGTTTCACGTCTTTTAAATTGTTGGATCAGTCGTAACCCGTCAGATCTCTTTGAAGAATTATTGTGAGACACAAACATTTATGCTAAAGGTTACGAGCAAATGCATATATATATATATATATATATATATATATATATATATATATATATATATATATATATATATATATATATATATAAATAAGTTGTCTGTGGATGTGTCTGTCAGGTGACGTCATGTTTGTGTGTTGACTGACGTCATGAAGTTAGTTGTCGTCATTTTTGTTATGACGGTGACGTCATTAAAGATATTTAAGACATGCGTTCACGTAGAAATTTATTAATGTTTAACTTTAAAATGACTGATGAACTTACAATGGCAACAGCCGAGGAAGATGCTCAAAGAGTCTATGCCAAAAAACTTGCTGCTGATAGAGAAAGTCAGAAAAGAAAGCGTGCCGAGGAATCAAAAGAACAGCAAGAAAACAAGCTTGAGGCTGATAGAGAAAGAAAGAACAGAAAGCGTGCCGAGGAACCACCAGAGCAACGCGAAAGCAGACTTGCTGCTAAAAGAGAAAGTGAAAAAAGAAGGCGTGCCGAGGAACTACCAGAGCACCATGAAACCAGACTTGCTACTAAAAGAGAAAGTGAAAAAAGAAGGCGTGCCGAGGAATCACAAGAACAGCAAGAAATCAGGCTTGCTGCTGATAGAGAAAGTAAGAAAAGAAAGCGTGCCGAGGAATCAGAGCAACCTGAAAGTTATCGCCTGGCATTCAGGTACAGCCCAGTCGATGATTATAGCTTGAGTAGATGTGTTCAAATTGGGACTATGTCTAAAATTTGTCCCTATTGCAAGGCCTTGAAATTCAATGGTGAAACAATGGGAATGTGTTGCGCCTCAGGAAAAGTTAAACTTCCTCTATTGGCTGCACCACCAGAGCCATTGAAGACTTTCCTTACTGGAACTACGTCAGAATCTAAGCGTTTTTTGTCACAAATCAAAAAATATAACTCATGTTTCCAAATGACGTCGTTTGGAGCCCAAATCGAAAATCCAGATGAATTTATGTCTACTTTCAAAGTAAAAGGGCAAATTTATAACATTTAATGCACACATAAACGTTGAATACTGTAACTCCGTAAAGGCAATCAAATACATATGTAAATACGTCAACAAAGGCAGTGACATGGCAGTTTTTGGCTTGCAGCCCGAAATCAAAGATATCGACGAAATCGTACAATATCAGGCTGGAAGATACATAAGCAGTAATGAAGCTGTTTGGCGAATTCTTTCATTTCCGATACATGAACGTAGTCCAGCTGTTGTTCACTTAGCGGTACATTTACAGAATGGTCAACGTGTTTATTTCTCGGAAACCAACGTGCAACAAAGAGCCCTGAATCCACCGGATACAAAGTTAACCGCTTTCTTTTCGCTTTGCAAAAATGATTCTTTTGCAAAAAAACTGCTGTATACTGAAGTGCCTTCGTATTACACGTGGAATACTAAAAATAAAGTATTTGAACGTCGAAAACAGGGTAAGTCAGTCGACGGCCAACCTACCATCTTCAAAGATACCACGATAGGAAGACTCTACACCGTTCACCCCAATCAACATGAATGCTTCTTTCTACGCCTGCTTTTGATGAGTGTACCCGGTCCGACATCCTTTGAGTATATGAGAACTGTAAACGGTACTATACATGACACTTACCGTAGTGCATGCCAAGCTCTGAATTTATTGGAGAATGACCAACACTGGGATAACTGCACCAATGACGCGTGCGAAACGTCAACCCCAAGTCAAATTCGTGCATTGTTTGGCATCATTTTAACAACTTGCTCTCCATCAGCTCCTACAGAGTTATGGGAAAAATATAAGTCAAAAATGTCCGAAGATATACTCCATCGAAACAGTTAGAGACGTCAGATATGACTTTTGGTTTTACATCAGAAATTTATAACTACACTTTAGTTATTATAGAAGATTTGTGCGTACGTATGGCAAACAAACCTCTTCAGGATTTGGGAATGCCTTCACCTAACCGTATCGCTGCTGTTTCGACATGTGTAGAATTGGATCGTGAACAAAGTTACAGTACGACTGATCTATTGTCGTATGTACAAAATAACATTTCCAAGTTAACGTCGGAACAAAAAGACATTTATGATACGATAATGCATTGTGTCAATAACAACGTTGGAGAAATTTTCGTTTTGGATGCGCCAGGAGGTACTGGTAAAACGTTTGTGATAAAACTAATTCTGGCATCAATTCGATCAAAAAATGATATAGCGTTGGCAATTGCGTCGTCCGGAATAGCCGCAACATTGCTGCCTGGTGGAAGAACTGCTCATTCCGCTTTGAAATTGCCTCTGAATTGCATTCTACAGAAACTCCCACGTGCAATATTTCCAAATCATCTGGGATGGGTAAAGTATTGCAGCAATGCAAACTTATTATTTGGGATGAGTGCACAATGTCACACAAAAAATCGCTCGAGGCTCTGGATCAATGCTTGAAAGATTTGCGAGGGAAGTCGAAACCCTTTGGCAGCACATTAATATTGCTTGCGGGAGATTTCAGGCAAACATTACCTATAATACCTAGATCAACTCCTGCAGACGAAATGAATGCTTGCCTGAAAAATTCTAATTTATGGGCACACGTAAAAACATTAAAATTAACTACAAATATGCGTGTCCGATTGCAAAACGATGACTCTGGTCAAACATTTTCAGATCAATTGCTGGCAATTGGAAAAGGAAAGATCCCAGTAGACTCAATTTCAGGACGTATACAACTACCTGCTGATTTCTGTGATTTAGTGACGTCCAAAAATGAATTGATTGAAAAAGTATTTCCGAATATTCTAAAAAATTATAAAAATAATAAATGGCTAAGTGAAAGAGCGATTCTCGCACCCAAAAATATAGACGTCCACGAAATCAACAATATTGTTTTGACCAAGATTCGAGACTAGGCAGTCCTTTACAAGTCAGTCGACACAGTTTTGGAACCAAATGAAGCGGTTAATTATCCATCTGAATTTTTAAATTCCGTGGATCTTTCAGGGTTTCCACCACACGTGCTACAACTAAAAATAGGCGTACCAATAATACTTTTAAGAAATATCAACCCACCAAAGCTTTGCAATGGCACGCGACTTGCCGTAAAAAAAAACAATGGAAAACCTAATAGAGGCCACAATCTTGACAGGGCCTTTTGAGGGTGAGACTGTTCTTATTCCTCGCATTCCCATGATTCCAACGGATCTGCCTTTTCAATTGAAAAGATTGCAATTCCTAATTCGATTAGCATTTGCAATCACCATTAACAAAGCTCAAGGTCAATCATTAGAAAAATGTGGTATAGATCTTAATACTGATTGTTTTTCCCATGGACAATTGTACGTTGCATGTTCGAGGGTCGGTAAACCTGACAATCTATTTATATGCAGCGACAATTGGACAGCGAAGAATGTTGTATATTCGCAAGTTTTACGCAGTTAATTTGTATTGTATCTATCTATCTATATAAAAACGAGTTGTGTGTATGCATGATTGTTTGTTCGTAAAAAGAGCGTTTGCATATGACGTCATTATTAGTACATACGGCTTTGTATATGCACAGACCATGGGACAGCCAAGAATGTTGTATATTCGCAATTTTTACGTAGTTTGAAACACATATATAAATCTATCTATATTCACAGGTGGGACACAGGGACACAACTACAATGGCGCGTAACTAATATGGCGCGTAACGACTTACGCGCGCGGGGGGGCTTGGGGCGCGAAGCGCTACCCCAACAGCTAGTATATATATATATATATATATATATATATATATATATATATATATATATATATATATATATATATATATATATATATATATATATATATATATATATATATGCTGGATTTGAATATTACTTAAAAATGTATTGTATAGAGGGGGCCCCGCAAAAAAAAATTCCAATTGGGCCCCACACCTAGCTGATCCGTGCCTGCCCACTTGACATCTTAGCCCCCGTTCAGTTCAACCCCCATACAATTAAACCCCTATTCAGTTCAATCCTTATTCAACTAAACCTCAATTCAGTTTAACCCAAGCAACAGGTTAAATTAGGTTGGGTTGAATTTAATGGAATTGAGTTAAAGGACGGTTGAATGGAACGGATGATGAGCGAGAAACCGCCAACTTTTGGGAATCACTTACACCAGATGGTGCATGCCAAGCGTTGGGAAAGTTTGCCACACATGGCAGAACAGTGCGATGCATGGCTGAGCTTCATGGCATGCATGGGGGTTGAGGAATTTCGATTTTCATAGCCATACATCTCTGAAAGTACTCCTGAACTCCAATAAGTGAATGGAATATTCCCGCTTCATTTTGTCATGTGCATGGATAAATATGTACTTTTTGATGCAAAAAGTGGCCTTCAATATATTACCAGTATGACAAACATTTCAATATATACCGAAATATAAAAAATAAGCTATCATTAAACTGTTTCAAGACATCTATTGTCTATAATGTGTACCGCAATTTTATTGAATGACCTGGTGAAGCTCTTCTGATTTTATCATGTCATGGGCAAGGGGCGCATCCAGGTTTGTTCCGGGGGGGAAGGGGGTGGAGCTAACAATAAAAACTGGAATTACAAAAAGGAAAAAAATACGCAGTTTAAAACTCAATAAAAAGGTATTCACTGTATTTAGAAACTTTCCCGAAATATATGAGTGTACCCCAAGCTTTAAGAATAAGAATTAGAAAAAAACAATTTAAAAAAAGAGCCAAGTAGTACGGATGGTTCCAAATTCTCTGCAGCTGCCTTCTCTGCAGCTAATCTGATAGTTCTTTTGATATTGGGCTTGTTTTTGTTTGTTCCTATTTTTGTTTTATTTTGAATTGAATTATTTTCTATAATTAATTTTGTGTACATAGGGTTGAGTGTGTATTCACCCAAGTCTCTATTTAGGGATGTATTATTATTTAAGTTTCGTTTGATTTCGATTGCCTCAGGGACAGTTTGTTTGATTCCTAGGTCATTGCTAATTTGAATTGTTTCGTCAAATAGAACATAATGGTTTGGATTTTCAAAAATATGATTACTTGAAGCTGAATCGGAAGATATGGAGTTATTTTTAGATTTTAATGCTTTTTCAATACTTTCTTTGTGTTGCTGTAATCTTGTTCCTAAATTTTGGTGGATTCGACCAATGTAATAATTTCCACAACTACATGGTATTTGATACACCCCTCGTAGTCGAGTAATTGGGGTTTTATCATTACCAGAATTGACAAGATTCATTATACTTAAATTGCTTGTGAATACAACACGTAAATTGTTCTTTAAACAAACTTTTTTCAGTTTTGAAGTAATTTTCGGAATATAAGGTAGGTAAATCGTGCTTTTGGGTTTATTCGAATGATTTACTGGTATGTGATTTAAGGCTTCAGAAGAATGCATCGTTAAACTTTGAGCAATAACAGTATTTATGAGAGAAATTGGGTACCAGTTGCCAAAAAGTCTGTCTGTAATAAAATTTAATTCTTTTTTAACATACGGCTCTGAACAAAAAAAAGAAGGATTTTTAACTGAGAACTTTTATTGTAAGTGTTTTATTGTTTTTTATTTTTTCTTTGCTGAAGACGGCCCTTAGATATAGGGCCGAAATATTCAAATAGGTTTTGTTGGTTCACTGACTTGGGAAAAAAGTCCACATTATTCTCTTTTTTGTTGTTGTATTATGGAAAGGCAGTGTGGCCTTGGTCATTATTTAAACCTATGAGGATGCAGTAAACTACACAAGTGTTAATTACTAGTTATTGGGACTCTTCAACGTTGTATATATTCACTGTGGAGCCCTTTATTTTCCCGAGGAAAGATTAACCAACATAGTTGATTCGTTTGAAGGTTGATGCTTGCTTGGTCGAATTGAATTGTCATCTCCACAATTTCTAAATGAATTGGTTTGGCCTTTACAGGACGTCACTCGCTCTTTAAAGAGTTCTATGAACAAATGTGAATCTTGAACTCATGTTTTGCTTTAATTTCATTCAACGTAAGTGATGATCGAACCATCAATAGTCATAATGTTTTCAGCTTCGAAGTATCTGGACAAATTTAAAAGAGAATAAATTTAGCTGCGCGTCCATCACAAACCCCCTGAAGGTGATTTTGAACTGCCTTCTTATGTCCAAATGTTCTTTTTAAACCCCGAGAAAGCTGTTGAAGAATGCTTTGCACATCCTTTAAATTATGGATCCCTCTTAGAAGAAACATTGCGAGATATAAACAACTATGCGAAAGATTACATGGAAATGCGGAAATTGGAAGATGATGTAAATACATGTGCTGATTCACTGGGACAACAGCCTCAGTTAGAAGAAAAGTGACCATGAGAACCGTATATATAAGCCTTCTGTTTAGCAATGCTGGGGATCGGTGACGAAGCATCAGATCAAACAGCGTGTTTTTGTAGACGACCTGAGGCCCGGCCACCAACCATCCAAACGGACCTGTTTGCGATAGCCCACTGCAATATACGTAGTCGTGGTTGCAGATCTGGGTTTGACCAGTTCTATATTTAGGAATCTCGGTTAAACCATGTATTATATTTTTCGCTAAGACCAATCTCAACCATGAAATCCAGAGCACTCAGGGATACATGCTCGCCAGGTTGTTCAACCCTAGGGACTTTAAGTTTCCTTTGTAGTGTTTTCGACCAAGGGAATTTCAATGGTTTAATTTTTCTTTCAATCTGACACCATTTTTAATGGGTTTCAGTCTAACGTTTTTGCTTAACTATGGGCCATGTCGTCTTTTACTAGGCTGCATCATATACCTCTACAACCACGAATGTAACCTATGATTATGACTTCATTGATCATTTTGTACATTTTTATTAATTTGTGTTTTATTAATTTCAAATATTACTAGATGTTGCAATTTTCTCAAAAATGAGCCCTTAAGAAGCTCTCTTTTATATATCAGTGCCCTGCTGCTAGCCGAGAAAAAACAAAAAAAGAAAAAAAGATGCTTCTCATATAAAAAAGGGATTTTCTTGTGTTCAGGAAAATCGATTTCCTTTATTGTTCATGCCAGAGAACTATAAAATCAAATAGTTCATGGTAACGAACGGTAGTAAGGAGCGACCCGGCTCAATAGTAACTAAAACTCTAAAAAATGGAATTTTTATATCAATAGCTACATCAAAAGAGTCGCATTTTAATGCTGATTTCAAATATATAAGTTTAATCAAGTTTAGTCTTACCCATAAAAGTTACGAGCCTGAGAAAATTTGCCTTATTTTAGAAAATAGGAGAAAACAACCCCTAAAAGTCGAATCTTAACGAAAATCACGCCATCAGATTCAGCGTATCAGAGAACCCTATTGTAGAAGTTTCAAGCTCCTATCTACAAAAATTTGGAATTTTGTATTTTTTGCCAGAAGGCAGATCACGGATGCGTGTTTATTTGTTCGTTTGTTGTTTTTTTTTTTTTTTTTTTTCCCAGGGGTAATCGTATCGACCCAGTGGTCCTAGAATCTTGCGAGAGGGCTCATTCTAACGGAAATGAAAAGTTCTAGTGCCATTTTTAAGTGACCAAAAAATTGGAGGGCACTTAGGCCCCCTCCCACGCTAATTATTTTCACAAAGTCACCAGATAAAAATTCTGAGATAGCCATTATATTCAGCGTAGTCAAATAACCTTATAACTATCTTTGGAGACGACATACTCCACCACAGTCCCCGTGGGAGGGGCCACAAGTTACAAACTACGACCAGTGCTTGCATAAAGTAATGGTTATTTGGAAGTGTACTAACGTTTTCAGGGGGATTTTTAGGTTGGGGGTTTGAGAAGAGGGGTATATGCTGAAGGAACTTTCCTTGGAGGAATTTGTTATGGGGGAAGAAAATTTTCATGAAGGGAGCGCAGGATTATCTAGCATTATTTAAAAAAATACAATAAAAAAATAAATATGAAACAGTTTCTTCAACTGAAAGTAAGGAGAAGCACTAAAATTTAGAACGAACAGAAATTATTACGATGGGCTCACCTCCTCCTAATGCCTCGCTCTTTTTAAAGCTAAAGTATTTTTAGTAATTTCAACTATTTATTCTACAGCTTTTGTGATTCAGGGGTCATTTTTAAGAAATTGGAACAAAATTTTAGCTTTAGTGTAAAGAGCGAGGTTCTGAAGAGGGGATGAACCCATTCGTATACTTGATAAAAACATGAGAATACAGAAGTTCGCTATGTAAGCTATTTGTAAGTTACGTATATCTTTGACTAATAAAAATATTCGTAAAAAAATTAGAAGTTCTAGTTGCCTTTTTGAGTAACCAAAAATCGGAGGGTAACTAGGCCTCCTCCCCCGCTCCTTTTCTCTCAAAATCATTCGATCGAAATTATGAGAAAGCCATTTAGCAAAAAAAAAACGCAAATTTTTTTTAATCATTTTTCTACGGAGAGCCAAAATCAAATCATGCATTGATTCAAAAACGTTCAGAAATAAAAAAAAAACAAGTTTTTTTTAAACTGAAAGTAAGGAGTGACATTAAAACTTAAAACGAACAGAAATTACTTCGTATATGAAAGGGCCTGATTCCTCATCAACGTCCCGCTCCTTTCATCTCCTTTCATATACGAAGTAATTTCTGTTAATTTTAATTTTTAATGTCGCTCCTTACTTTCCGTTAAAAAAACATGTTTTTTTATTGTTTAATCTATATATATATATATATATATATAAACTAGCTGTTGGGGTGGAGCTTTGCGCCACCCCAACACCTAGTTGGTGGGGCGCTTCACGCCCCCCCAAGCCCCCCCGCGCGCGTAAGTCGTTACGCGCCATATTAGTTATGCGCCATTGTAGTTGTGTCCCTGTTTCCCACCTGTGAATATAGATAGATTTATATATGTGTTTCAAACTACGTAAAAATTGCGAATAAACAACATTCTTGGCTTTCCCATTGTCTGTGCATATACTAAGCCGTATGTACTAATAATGACGTCATATGCAAACGCTCTTTTTACAAACAAACAAACATGCATCCACACAACTCGTTTTTATATAGATAGATAGATAGATAGATACAATACAAATTAACTGCGTAAAACTTGCGAATATACAACATTCTTCGCTGCCCAATTGTCGCTGCATATAAATACATTGTCAGGTTTACCGACCCTCGAACATGCAACGTACAATTGTCCATGGGAAAAACAATCAGTGTTAAGATCTATACCACATTTTTCTAATGATTGACCTTGAGCTTTGTTAATGGTGATTGCAAATACTAATCGAATTGGGAATTGCAATCTTTTAAATTGAAAAAGCAGATCCGTTGGAATCATGGGAATGCGAGGAATAAGAACAGCCTCACCCTCATAAGGCCCTGTCAAGATTGTGGCCTCTATTAGGTTTTCCCTTGTTTTTTTTACGGCAAGTCGCGTGCCATTGCAAAGCTTTGGTGGGTTGATATTTTTTAAAAGTATTATTGGTACGCCTATTTTTAGTTGTAGCACGTGTGGTGGAAACCCTGAAGGATCTATGGAATTAGAAATTCAGATGGATAATTAACCGCTTCATTTGGTTCCAAAACTGTGTCGACTGACTTGTAAAGGACTGCCTGGTCTCGAATCTTGGTCAAAACAATATTGTTGATTTCGTGGACATCTATATTTTTGGGTGCGAGAATCGCTCTTTCACTTAGCCATTTATTATTTTTATAATTTTTTAGAATATTCGGAAATACTTTTTCAATCAATTCATTTTTGGACGTCACTAAATTACAGAAATCAGCAGGTAGTTGTATACGTCCTGAAATTGAGTCTACTGTTTGACCAGAGTCATCGTTTTGCAATCGGACACGCATATTTGTAGTTAATTTTAATATTTTTACGTGTGCCCATAAATTAGAATTTTTTAGGCAAGCATTCATTTCGTCTGCAGGAGTTAAACTACGTAAAAATTGCGAATATACAACATTCTTGGCTTTCCCATTGTCTCTGCATATACAAAGCCGTATGTACTAGTAATGACATCATATGCAAACGCTCTTTTTACAAACAAACAAACATGCATACACACAACTCGTTTTTATATAGATAGATAGATAGATAGATACAATACAAATTAACTGCGTAAAACTTGCGGATATACAACATTCTTCGCTGTCCAATTGTCGCTGCATATAAATAGATTGTCAGGTTTACCGACCCTCGAACATGCAACGTACAATTGTCCATGGGAAAAACAATCAGTATTAAGATCTATACCACATTTTTCTAATGATTGACCTTGAGCTTTGTTAATGGTGATTGCAAATGCTAATCGAATTGGGAATTGCAATCTTTTAAATTGAAAAGGCAGATCCGTTGGAATCATGAGAATGCGAGGAATAAGAACAGCCTCACCCTCAAAAGGCCCTGTCAAGATTGTGGCCTCTATTAGGTTTTCCATTGTTTTTTTTACGGCAAGTCGAGTGCCTTTGCAAAGCTTTGGTGGGTTTATATTTCTTAAAAGTATTATTGGTACGCCTATTTTTAGTTGTAGCACGTGTGGTGGAAACCCTGAAAGATCTATGGAATTTAAAAATTCAGATGGATAATTAACCGCTTCATTTGGTTCCAAAACTGTGTCGACTGACTTGTAAAGGACTGCCTGGTCTCGAATCTTGGTCAAAACAATATTGTTGATTTCGTGGACGTCTATATTTTTGGGTGCGAGAATCGCTCTTTCACTTAGTCATTTATTATTTTTATAATTTTTTAGAATATTCGGAAATACTTTTTCAATCAATTCATTTTTGGACGTCACTAAATTACAGAAATCAGCAGGTAGTTGTATACGCCCTGAAATTGAGTCTACTGGGAGCTTTCCGTTTCCAATTGTCAGCAATTGATCTGAAAATGTTTGACCAGAGTCATCGTTTTGCAATCGGACACGCATATTTGTAGTTAATTTTAATATTTTTACGTGTGCCCATAAATTAGAATTTTTCAGGCAAGCATTCATTCGTCTTCAATGGCTCTGGTGGTGCAGCCAATAGAGGAAGTTTAACTTTTCCTGAGGCGCAACACATTCCCATTGTTTCACCATTGAATTTCAAGGCCTTGCAATAGGGACAAATTTTAGACATTGTCCCGATTTGAACACATCTACTCAAGCTATAATCATCGACTGGGTTGTACCTGAATGCCAGGCGATAACTTTCAGGTTGCTCTGATTCCTCGGCACGCTTTCTTTTCTTACTTTCTCTATCAGCAGCAAGCCTGATTTCTTGCTGTTCTTGTGATTCCTCGGCACACTTTCTTTTCTTACTTTCTCTATCAGCAGCAAGCCTGATTTCTTGCTGTTCTTGTAATTCCTCGGCACGCCTTCTTTTTTCACTTTCTCTTTTAGCAGCAAGTCTGCTTCCGCGTTGCTCTGGTAGTTCCTCGGTACGCTTTCTGTTCTTTTTTTCTCTATCAGCCTCAAGCCTGTTTCCTTGCTGTTCTTTTGATTCCTCGGCACGCTTTCTGTTCTTTCTTTCTCTATCAGCCTCAAGCCTGTTTCCTTGCTGTTCTTTTGATTCCTCGGCACGCTTTCTGTTCTTTCTTTCTCTATCAGCCTCAAGCCTGTTTCCTTGCTGTTCTTTTGATTCCTCGGCACGCTTTCTTTTCTGACTTTCTCTATCAGCAGCAAGTTTTTTGGCATAGACTCTTTGAGCATCTTCATCGGCTTCTGCCATGGTAAGTTCATTAGTCATTGTAAACTTAAACATTAATAGATTTCTACGTGAACATATGTCTTAAATATCTTGAATGACGTCACCGTCAAAGCAAAAATGACGACAACTAATTTCATGACGTCAGTCAACACAGAAACATGACGTCACCTGATCCACAGACAGACACACAGACAGACAACTTATTTTTATATATATAGATAGATAAGTTGTTTGTTTATGTGTCTGTCTGTCTGTCGACTGACGTCATTATAATGTTTGAGCTGTATGTCGTCATGAAGTTAGTTGTCGTCATGTTTGTTATGACGATGTTTAGTATATGACGTCATTATAAGTATTTAAAAAAATCATTCAAAGACAAATTTTTAATTGTAAGAAAATCGTTGAAAGAGACATTTTTAATTGTAAAATGACTGAAGAACCTACAATGGCAACAGCCGAGGAAACTGCTCAAAGAGTCTATGCCAAAAGACTTGCGGCTGATAAAGTCAGAAAAGAAAGCGTGCCGAGGAATCACAAGAACAGCAAGAAAACAGGCTTGCGGCTGATAGAGAAAGTAAGAAAAGAAAGCGTGCCGAGGAATCTCAAGAACAGCAAGAAAACAGGCTTGCGGCTAAAGAACGCAAAATCGCGCAGTTAGATGAAAATCCACATGGACAGCGAAAGTCAAAACATATCAAAACTGAAAATGATAGCGATGATGATTGGGTTTGGGATTTTGACTTGGATAAGGTCATCAATGCCTACCAGATTTTAGTTAAAAAAAAAACAAAGGTTCGGCGATATGTATTTCATAGTGACGCTGAAAAATAAAGAAGAAAAAGAAAACTGAAAAAAGAAAAAAGGTAAAAAACTAAAAAGAAAAAACACTCAAAGAGAAATTACAGACTGGGATACCGGGACACAAATGACGACCGTGACACAGGGAATATAAATGACGACCAGGACACAGGGAATATAAATGACGATCAGGACACAGGGACACAACTACAACGGGGACGCCGGGGGCACAGGGGGGTATATAAATGACGACGGGGACACAGGGAATGTTCGATTAGCAATCACCATCAACAAAGCTCAAGGGCAATCGTTAGAAAAATGCGGTATAGATCTGAATACGGATTGTTTTCCCATGGACAATTATTATGTTGCATGTTCAAGAGTTGGTAAACCTGACAATCTATTTATGTGGACAGACAATGTGACAGCAAAGAATGTTGTATATTCGTAAGTTCTACGTAGTGAAAAATACGTAGTTTTACGTAGTTATAAATACATATATTTATCTATCTATATTCACAGGTTGGACACAGGGACACAACTACAATGTGTGTCCGCCTATGACGTCTGAATTATTTCATCATATACCAATTCAAAAACGAACGTATTCAAGCCGAAGTAGCTGAGTTGGTAAAGCGTTATGTTCCAGGTTCTAGGTCCGAGAGGTTCCAGGTTCGAGCCTTGGCTTTAGCATTAATACAAAAGGACACAACTACAATGGCGCGTAACTAATATGGCGCGTAGCGACTTACGCGCGCGGGGGGGCTTGGGGGGTTGTGCGAAGCGCCCCCACCAACTAGGTGTTGGGGTGGCGCGAAGCGTCACCCCAAAAGCTAGTTTCTATATAAAGTTATCGGCCAAAACAATTCTAATGAAGTATTTTGTGATTCAGTCTGACAACATTTTTAGGGGTTTCAGGTGATTTTCTTGGTTTGTTGTGGGCCGTGTTCGTCTTTTACAAGGTGGTAGATGTAGATGCAACCATTGTTTTTTATTGATTGGATCGTTGTTTCTCTTTGCTAACGGTGTTATAAAATATCCTCTAATCAACAGCATTACGTCATTGCGAAAGAAATGTGTAACGGTGTAACTTTTTAACGGTGTTACGCAACCTCTTTGGGTCATTGCGTCAATTACGTCATTGCGAAAGAACGTTGTAACTCTGTAACGGTGTTACAAAATCTCTTTCGGTCATTGCGTCAATTACGTCATTGCGAAAGAATCGAAACTGTGATAAACATTAATCAGGGAATGTTAAAAAAACTTAAACAAAAAGAGTTTAGCGTAAGGATTATTGAGATCACCGTAACGATGGTGCCGATCTCCTTATTCTCTGCTCTCGGCCGGGAGTGTCATGCACGGTCTGGGGCAAATCATGTGTAGGTTCCTGTGTTCCTAAATTCTTCAGGGAAACACCTGAAGCCAGATGGACTTCTGGCTTGTCTTACAGGGAAGCCTCACTAACCCTTGGCCCAAACCAAACTTTTAGCCCCTATCGAGACTCGAACCCGTGACCCATCCCTTGCAAGTCTAGAGTTCTAACCATTCGGTCAGGACGAATCATGAGTAAAAAACTATAGAATGAAAATGGAAAGAAACATGATAATCAAATGCTTTTCACTTGAAAATATCCCCCTCTTCCTTTTTTCCCCTTATTGATTTATGCAAGCAATAACATTGTAATTGCTTTAGAGGTTGCTGCTAAAGATTAGAATTATTCGCTTCTAAGAATCGTGTGAACAAGGTGCTACTGCCACCCGCATACGTGCTTTAAAGTGTGCCATGCAACCCGAGATGAAGCTCGGCTGGAAGGACTTGCCATGCGTGGCAGAATAAGTGCAAAATGTACATCGAGTGACAGAGAGTCGGCGGCAGAGGTGGTTTTAGCGGAAAACTGAGGGGCAATTGCCCTCGGCGTATGAATTTTAGGAACGAAAAATTTCTAATCATTTTGCAATTTTGAATTTTATTCTTATTAAAATAAAGTAGAAGGTGCGGTTGTATAAGCAATATAAGCAAATTGAATCCAAAATTTTCATTTTTCCCATATCTTCATCGCCTTTCCTTGACAAAAGTAAGTAGACCGAATTTAACTAATTTTAAATTGAATTTTAATCAAAAAGTAAGCAGACCGAATCAAAGAATAAGAAGCAATCAATACGCCTCATTTTGGTAAGTGTTTGGTAAGGCTTGCATTAGCATTGTGGACGGTTAAACTAATATGAGACTTGGGAAATATTGAAACTGCAGTCACTAGTGAAAGTTAATCCTAAGATTTTCAGGTCGTACACAATCGGGAATGGGAACGAGGACGAGATGAATTAATAGTTTTGCAGAGGCTAAAGTAAGAAAAGTCAGGTTTAGTTAAATGTAAATTTGGTTAATAAACTTAATTTTTCTTAAATTTAGGCCTAAAATTTTTGGGTGATAAAGGGGGGGTGGTGGTAATTAAGATTGAAGGTCCGGGCTCAATAGGCCAGAGCCGCCATTGGCTGAAAGCCCATCCCGTATCAGTCAAATGACTTTCTAACTAAGGATAGATGATGATTTATATTTGACTTGATGATTTTCTTCTACATAATAGGCTAAAATAAGTTTCTTATGTATTTTCAGCTCAAAAGCAAGAAATTTTACACGTGACTGAGCAGCTACTTGACGCCATTAGCTGTAGAGACTTCGAAAATTATACGTAAGTTATTTTCAACCTAACCCATCTTTTCATGTAAGGTTTGCTCTGGAAGGGTCGTCTTAAGTTTGGTAAGAAGAAAAACGTAAGAGGAAGAAGCGTAAGAAGAAGAAGAAGACAGTCCTTAGGCACAGGCCCAAGGACTCTACACAGGGCCATCAAACTATGCAGATTGGAAACCCTTGCGTGACTGTAATTTTGGTACTTGAATAATATAACAGCCTCAGCTACATCATACAAGTACCCATATTAAGAAAACAATTCTTACTTCATAATATGAAGAATAGTCATAGTTAACACATCTTACATGCAGCCCTGCAATATTTTACCCCCAACCACCTAATGTGCACCAAAAATACGTATATATTCAATGCATTCTGCCCCCTGTAACTTGTTTTTCACTGTTGATTCAATTTACAGATGCACGGATTGAAAAAATTGAGACACATTAAATTTATAATTTGGGCCATGTATTTGAACATCAGAGGAGGGGGGTGGTGATGTAGTGGCACTGCATGCAAAATTGTTAACCATGATTGTTAACCAAATTCTGCATATTATGAAGTATGAATTGTTTTCTTAACATGGTATTTGTATGATATAGCTGTGGTCGCTATATCGTACAAGTACCCTAATTTAAAAAAGTTGTAACAAATCCATCATTTATTATGTAACAACTTAACGTCTTTTGGTTTTGTTTGTTTGCGTTGCATAATAAATCAAAGCTCAAATAAGGATAAAATCCTTTTGATAAACAGCGGTAAGTTTCAAAAAAATACTAGATATTTCGGTTGTATATGCAGTGACCGTCATCAGTAGTACATCAGTAATTTATTGTTAACCTAAAACCACTTTTCAAATCAATACTACTACGAAACAATCTTATAAATTTTCTACTGAAACTTACATTAATACGGCTAGTACTGCTACATGCCACCTCTATTGCTGCAAACTTTTCGCTGTATTGCCTGAGGGGGGGGGGCGTTTGGCTTGATATCAGTGACCGGGGCCATATAAATTTTTTTCTCGGGGGGGGGGGGGGTTCTGGGGTTAGAATTTTTTTTTTGGGGGGGGGGGGGGTTACCAAAGGATTTTTTGGGGAGAAGAGGGTTACAAAGACCAATCTTAAAAAACACATAAAATTTCTTTTTATATTCATTGTTGCTACTTTTTTGTGAGTCGAAGAATCTTTTGGGGATGGGACTGTTCAAACCCCCTCATCCACCCTTAGGATACGGCCTTGTCAGTGACTGACACTAAAAACTTTATCCTCCATCCAAACTTGTTTGAAACTTCTCTCTGTTCCATACCTGAAAAACCTATTTTTTTACTTTACACTATTTAAATTTTTCTTATGTGTCCACTACTATCTTTGAGTTGGTTTAAATATTTTTTTGTCTTTGATTATTTCTATTTTCAAGGGTTGTGGAACTTTCCTCTTATTTGTTCTATCATTGACTCCAAACACGTCATGTCGGAAACAATTTTTTAAAACACGTCATTGAAGTATATTTTCTTCTCCTATTGTCTTAGTTTTTAGTTCAAGATTTTAAAGATTTTTTATGCCATAAAATTATTTTATAGCTTAAACTTATTTTATTTTTCAAAGCAGGAATTAATAAGTTATTTTAGTTATTGTTAGTTAAAGAGAATATAGGTAAGTTTTAAGAGCGTAAACTGGAGCTAGCGTCGACATAACTATCAATGCCATCTAGCTTTTGGTGACACTTTACATTTTTTCCATGGTTATATTAAGTATAATTAACTAGGTTAGTGTAATTGGTAAAATTAGGGTAGTAATAAGTGTCTGATCTCAGTTCCTGAAAAAAAAACGATTAGAAAACTTGGAAAAAACGTCAAGTTTCCCCAAACGCCAGATGGCGTTGGCAGTTTTTTCTCGACTCCAGCGCCAGTTTCCACTCTTATAAGTTACCCATACTCTTTAAACAGTTACTTAGTTTTCCAATTTAAAATTTTAGTTTTCACTTTTACTTCCACTGCCACTTCTCTCTTATTTCGCATTTACTGTTCACTATTGCTTGTAAATCTCAGTTCCCCCTTCAAATTTATAATTTTCATTTTTAAAACAGTAAATTCTTACGAAACCATTTAATTTATTCTCCTCTTCAAAGGTGATTCGCCAGTTTTGCTGCTTAGATTATTAGTCTAAATTTATATGTGTTCCGTTTCATTTTATTGTTTTAATTCTAATCTTAAATGTATAATTATTTGATTGTATTCCATTTCCTCTATTATTTTAACTTATTTATATTTCAGGGCACTTTGTGACCCTCAATTAACAGCTTTTGAACCAGAGGCACTCGGCAACTTGGTGCGGGGAATCAAATTCCACAAATTCTACTTTGACAATGGTAAGATTCCTACCTCTTCAACCTACTTAACACAGTTGAAAATGACCCTAGATATGAGAAGGAAAGTGACCATTGCCATTTATCATTTGAGAATTTTTTCATTTTTCAGCCTATTCTTAACTGTTCCATCCTTGTATTTTTTATTTATTTTACAATTTAGGGGAAAGTAAAGAAAGTATGACTTTGTCCCCACTAGGCCTGCTTGTTGAGGGTCTATTAGACCTGCCAAAATTTCCCGAAGCTAAACAAGGTTTTCTTTGCGTAAACTGGATTTTGAAAAAAAGACTTAGAAATTATCACTGAAATAGAATTATCAGATTTAATCCTATAAAAAGTCTGCGAACCAAAGTTAGAATATTGGAAGCTATAGCAATGTCAGTGGTTAAACATGGCTCTTAAGCATGGGCGCTTCAAAAAATGGATGAAGATTTGCTAGATGTTTTCGAGAGAAATTGTATACACATTATTTTGGGTACCCGACTTACTGACCGTATTTCAAAAGTAGGCTGTAAAAGTGTGGTCCAGTCCCGCTTTCTAGGGTAATAAGAAGAGAAAAGTTGAGATGAATAGGGTACGTTCTTTGGATCAAGGATGACAGACTGTGAAAGGTTGTCTTTTTCGGCTAACCGCCTAGGACTAAACAGAAAGCTGGTTGCCTGCAGTTGGGATGGGAGAATGTCCTAAACAAAGATTTGAGGGAAATGGGAGCTTCTTGGGAAGGTGTAAAGAGGGAGGCTTTGAATAGATAAGGATGGAGTAGGAGCGTTTATAGCTGTGTTGGCTTCATGTGGTTTGGTGCTGTGGTGAACTGTTGTCAGTAGTTTGTTCCTACAACATGGCAGACTAAATGTGTCAGATATTCAATTTTATTAGTTTTTAATCTTTTTTTAATGAAATCACACTGAGCTTTGTTGTTTGTGGCACTAAAAGCTTTGATACTTGTCTTCCTTACAACCCTCAGATTTTCAAAAAAATTTCAAAATTTTTCATGATAGTGTTAACATTTTGGGTGAAAGCCGGACTTACCAGGCTTCAAATGAAGTGTAAATGAATAGTAATTGTATGTTAGTTATTTATGCTGATTGAATTCAAGCTGATTATTTTGCATATGCTGATCTCTCAAGAAAATTGGCTTTGCTATATATACACTGTTTCTAAAATGTGGATTAGGAATTTTCATGCAGATACACTGTTTGATGACATAAGAAATATAGTATACAAAAATGGCCTCCCTTAAGATACTCCCTTCAGCTACTTTAACACAATATAAACTTAAGTCAACCCTCACATTTCTGGCCAAAACTGAATGAATTTTCTTTATTACCTATCTAAGATCAAGAAAATAAGAAGACGATGGATTACACTAAAAGAAAAAGAAGGAAAACAAAACCAGCACGACATAAAGCAAATTACACAAAACAAATTGCGAATAACACTATAACTAAATTAGCGTGGCCTTCCACGGGTGAGAAGAGGGCTGGTTACTCAGTTTCTGAAACTGTTCATCCCCGGTCTTAAGCGGTTCCACCACACCGAAACGGTTAACAGTATACCTCTTCTTAAGACACCGAGGGGCCTGAAGCAAAAACTTCGCTTGCTTAAAATAACACTTTTGCAACTTCCGCCTATCAGATGTCGTAGAAATGTCCCAAAATGGGTCAAATATAGAATATGCGAGAGAGCTACACTATTATATATTCGAGAAAGGGCTTTCCATTCTAGATTAGGCTCCAGATTAAGCAAAGACCCAATCGGGAGACCTAAATATGTGAGTAAAGTGGTCGGTGCCACCTCACTATCACCTAGATAGAAACTATCGGACACAAAACTACCGTGTAAATTAAAGAAGAGGACTTGGGACTTCACAGCATTAATGCTTAGTCCTATTTGTAGATATTTTACAGATAGGTTATCGAAACTCCATTGAAGACTAGCTATTGACTTGCGGAGATTTAACAGATCGTCCGCATAACAAAGCACTGATGTATCTAACCCTTTTGAAATGCAACTAATAAGTAGGACCATCTGCGCAGGAAGAGACGCGTTGTTGTTGATAATCGGGGACGGGATGGCTCTTTGCTTTATTCTGACGAATATAGGGAGCTCTCTATCCGAAATTACTTTTCTCAACTGCAAACAAACTTTTAGATGCCTATACAAATAATGTAATTCGAAAATTACATCGAGACTAATACCACAGCTATGCAACTTCAACATGGTCTGCGCGTGGATAAGGGAACCAAAAGCAAAGAGTGTTCCCAGATACTTTTGTATCTCTGAGTATATTACCAAAACTTCTAAGGGCATGATAGCAACCTAAAACCGACTGGAACCCGAACTGGAATAGAGGCATAATTCACTTTTCTTTTAAATGGGTCAGCAATCAGAAGCTTAAATATTTTTGCAAAAATGCTTGATAAAGTCACTGGCCTACACAATGAATATGGTGATTTTTTTTTCTTTTTCAGAGTTACCACTCGAATGCATAAACTATCCTGAACGACACTAGCGTTAAAAATCATTTGGAAAGGTAATGCAAGGTGCTTATAGAGAAGGTCACTTGCGCCGATAACGATAAGATGCTCAGCACAAATACTGTCAGCATCTGCCGAATTTCTTCTTTCTCAGCTTCAACACAGCCTCCTTAATAGCAGTCGGTGTAATCAAAATAGAATTTGGTTTCTGAATCGAATTCAAGCAACGAAGCTATCTCACTATCGAAAGAACTTTCGAAACTGCTATTAGGCTTACATAGTGACTTTTGAAAGGGGTAACCCACTCAGACTCTGGGATGTTATCGGGGCCCTCATGTTTCTGCTTCCCAGGACGAGGACGAGATTTCTAGAGATTATTAGGGTAATTTACAATCTTTTCAGTTTAACTGACTTAACCTCCACTATATGCTCCTGTAGAGCATTCCTAAATATTCTCTTAGAATAAATTTGAATAAAGCCGAAACCGCCCATCGCCCCAGCACAGATCAACACTAGGACTGGGTTACTAGACCACCGGGTTTCTCATTACTGCAACGTGTCCACCTCACTGGAGTCACCGCCTTACCAGTATGTTTCAGTGCATGGATTGTTTGCTCACAGTATAGGTGTAGTTGTAACCTTAATCCATTTTCTCTTAGGTTGATACTTGGCTGTAGCAGATGGTATGGAACCTTCAGTTTCACCAGGATTAAATAGAATAAAACAAGTTTGTTTAACTGAAATTAAGGAGAGACATGAAAACTTAAAACAAGCAGAAATTATTCCATATGTGAAAGAGGCTGTCCCGTACTCAACGCCCCGCTCTTTACGCTTAATTTTTTCCATTGTTTTAGAAAGTAGAGTTGGGACAAGGAGTCAAACTTTAGCGTAAAGAGCGAGGCGTTGTGGAGGGACAGGCCCTTTCATATATGGAATAATTTCTGCTCTTTTTAAGTTTTAATGTCGCTCCTTACTTACAGTTTAAAAAAAATAGTTTTTTTTAAAATTAAAATATTTAAAATTTAAAAAGAAGCTTGCATGTTAATTTTGCCAGATTTATTCCGTATGTTAAACGTTGCCCCCTCCTTGGTACCTTGCTCTGTACGCTAAAGCTGTTAGCACTTTTAAAAAGCGTCCTATTCTACTTAAACAGCCCCCGTATTCCAGTAGCCATTCTTAAAAAATTGGGACAAACTGTCAATCTTTAGCGTAAACAGCAAGGTATTGAGGAGAGAGTAACCCTTCGTATATTGAATATTTTCTGTTCCTTTTGATTTTTAATGTTACTCCTTACTTTCAGTAAAGAAAAACTTGTTTTAAAAAATCTAATTTCGATTGTTTTTCAAAGAATGCAGGTAAATATGCCTCACCCTCCATGAAATATGCCCCCTATCCTCACGGAAACTCCTTGAAAATTTTAATCCAAAGTAAAATGGACCCCCCTCCCTCGTCATATTCCCTCCAGACAGTTCTATCTTCGCTGAAAATCCCTCCCCCATAATTGTGCTTGCGGACGATTCAGCCTGAATACTTCTCCTTAACATTCGTTCATTTGAATAAGACTTTAATCGTTAATCGGTTTTTCGATAACTCTAGTAATGCCCCCTTCCGTGGAACTTATTTCCGAGAAATAAAAACAAGCGGATAATAGCCCTCGGATAAATTCCCCGGGAATATCTTCACATGTAAAATTTGGCAAAGAGATTATAAGACAATTAAAAAGAATTTCGAATAGTAATTTTGTCAAATCCCTTCCGTGTAACATTTCTCCTGGAAAATCCACCCTGGGAATCTCCCTAAAGAAGACTCTCCCTAGAGAAATCACCTCAAGCACACCCGCCCTCCCACAAAAAAAAAAATTTGGTATACTTCCCAATAACAAATACTAACGTAAACAACGGGCAAATTTTATAAGTTACAGGCCCCTCCTCATGGACTGTGGAGGGTCGTTTTAAACCTAAAGATATAGTTATTTGCTCTTTCAACTATACTGAACAAAATGGCTATCTCAAACTTTTGATCAGAAAACTTTGGTGAAAAAATGGGCGTGGGAGGGGAGTCGGTTGTCCTCCATTCCTTTTGTTCACTGAAAAAGTACACTAGAACTTTTAATTTCTGTTCAGATGCAACCTCTTCCAATCTTCCATGACTATTATTTCAATATGATCACCCCCTAGGGAAAAAAAGCACGCATCCGTGATCTGTCTTCTGGCAAAAATGGTAAAATTCCACATTTTTGTATATAAGAGCTTGAAACTTCTTCAGTAGGGTTCTCTGGTACACTGAATATGATGATATCATTTTCATTAAGATTCCTTGAACTTTAGAGGATGTTTTCCCCCCTATTTCACGAATCAGGCAAATTTTCTTAGGCTCGTAAATTTTGATAGATAACACTAAACTTGACGAATCTCATATATTTGGATTCAACATAATAAACTGATTCTTTTGATGCACCTATTGATATTGAAATTCCGTCTTTTAGCGTTTCGGTTACTATTGAGCCAAGTTTCTCCCTACTTACAGTTCGGTACCACGAACTGTTTGGTACGGTTGGAAGACTCGCGAAATTTCGGTACACATAAGTTACTCCACATCTTCTTCAAGAACCACCTGGGTTGAGGGTCGTCAGTTTTGGCCCCTGCTTAAAAAAACGGAAGATTTGTCAGATATATTAAAACAGCATCAAAGGTAAATACTAATAATGAGGTTGGCATGAGTGATGAGTCTGCTGGAAATGTCAGCTTCTGATTGGCTCTTAAAAACGTAGTTTGGTAAGTCTGGTAAAACAGAAGATACTATGTAAAGTTAAAATATTAAAGTAAAATGTTATACATAAACATAAGAGATACAACACCATCATATATACCAATCAATCCTGCGCGACAAGTTCTATAAAAGCCATTTTTAGATTGAAAAAAGAAAAGGTATATACAGAAACTGTCTTAGGGGGAAGGGAGGAGAGGGGGTCTTAGCCCCAAACACAAAAGTTTAGGGGTGCAAAATTTCAAATAAATATTCTAACAGTTATAATCATTTTGAAATTTTTTGAATTTTTATTTCTATTAAAATAAAGTAAAGGCCTAAGTTATTAAATGAAAATAATTAATAAGTTATTTATTAATTAATAAAAAAAGATAAATATCAGAAATGAAAGAAAAATAAAAAATTATATTTATAATAATAGATAAAATAATTAATAATAATTCAATGCTTTAAATAACAGATTAAAAATAAAAAACACAACTTATTAATTGATTTTCAAGTTTAAAATATTTTGTTAATAAATGATAGTTTTGTTGAAATTTAGCCTGTAAATTTTATAGGCTCTCAAGTCTTTCACAACTTCCACCAAGTTGACAATTCAAAAATCAACGAACTCGAACGTGGTCGGTCATAAATATGTGAATCTTTTTTTCTCTCCAATTACCTTTCAAGTGGCCCAGAGTAGACCATTTGATGATACTATTTGAATTACCCTTAGTGTATACCTATCTACCTTAGTTCTGCCCTAGGATGGCTAATAGATGTGATCATCAAGAGATGAAAAGAATCATTTTTATACAACTCTGAAAAGCTATGCCAGTTTTGCCTCTTACATAATCTGTCTATCTTGGCCGTAATTCTGCCACTGGTGAACTGCCACTGGGTTTGCCATCTATTGTTTGGTGTTGGACTTCTAAACTGCCTTGAAACAAAGAAGAAAAGGAAAAAGAAGCCCTTGGAAAAAAACTCACTGTAGCTTAAAATCGACTTTGACAGAAGTTACTCTTGACCAAAAATACTGGACGAAAAATACCACGATCAAATAGACCTTGGAAAAATCCTTGACATTGCTGGGCTTTACCAAAAGATGTTTTACTAAAACGGGAATTACTGCGCTTGAGTAAAACATTTTTACATCCAAGCCTTCACAAAATCATTTTATAAGTAATACGTTAAAAACAAAACCTTTATAATGTCTTAGCTATAAAAAGTATTGACAGGAGTGCTTTGAAGAAAAAAACTCTTGAACAAAACGCTGTGACCAAAAATTACCCTATTAAAATAGCTCTTGAGCAAAAACTGCTTGACAAAAAAAAGTCACGGCCAAAAGGACTTTGGTCAAAATTTTTGACGAATCAGGACTGGCTTAAGATATGTCGGTTATTGGACAATATTGCTTTAATTTAGTTTTTACGGCAGTTTCTATGCATAAATATGAGTAATTCGCGTTAAAATGGTTAATAATACGTTATAAAAACCCTTCTAAAGCCTTTGGCAAAAAAGTATTGACAAATGTTGCTGTGAAAAAAAAAAAAAAAAAAATAATAAAAAGAAACGCTTGAACAAACTCTGTAACAGAAAATATGCCGTCAAATATAGCTCCTGACCAAAAATGCTTAACAAGCAAATGTAACGGCCAAACAAAGACCTTGGTCAATATTTTTTGATGAATCTGGGTTTACCAAAACGAGAATTATTGTGCTTAGGATATGTCGGCTTTCTTTCGCTCCCTGCAGTTTGGCTTCCGTAGTGGGAAAAGTACTATTGATGCAATTGATAGTATTGTTACCACGGTGGAGGAAAACATGCAGAAAAAATCTTTTCTTTATGCATATTTTGTTTTCTATAAAAGACCCATTTGACGCCGCGTGGTACCCTAGAATGCTGAAAAAGCTAAAGGCTGGCTTTTAAATTGAATTTATAGTCACTTTTCAGATAGAGTTGTTACGAATAAGGTTGAATATTTATGCATTTTAGAGCGATCATGTCCTCAAGGTGGAATGTTATCCCCCTTGTTATGGTTGATTAATATAAATGATCTTCAAGACCTAAACATTTCTAATGTAAAAATTCAGGCATATGCTGATGATGTTTTTGCGATTATCACATCAAGTAAAATAGCAACTTTAGAATCCTTGTCATCAAGGGTATTTTCGTTTTTCCAAATTTGGTCAGTAGATATTAAGCTTGTGTTTGACAAATCCAAGAGAGAAGCAATTTTATTCTAAAGGAAGCATCAGCTTCCGACAGTAAGGCTAATTTATGATGGTATTGAGATACCTGTTAAAAATAAGTTTAAATATTTGGGTGTTATTCTTGATAGAAAATTATTATGGACTGACCATGTTAGACATAAATTTAACTCTGCAAAACAATATTCTGCTCATTTTTTAACGGTCACCAAGAGTACTTGATACCTGAATCATTGAGGATGCTATATAAACCAGTAATCGAAAGCCATATTTTATATGTGTGTCATATTTGGATCTCTGCAGTGAGAAAAAAAACATTCAGTGAATGGCGTAGAGATCTACGGTCGGCTCAAAGATCTTCTATGATCATAATTTCTCAATTTTTTAACACAGCTCAAACGCATGTGGTAATCGCTCTCACAGGAGTGTTTCCAATGGATTTCAGAGCATTGGAATCAAGTATATTAAAATACGGGAAACATGGTCGACCTTAAAATTGGCCGAGGGTTTTTAGTCCTACCGTGAGTGGAATTAGCTATTCGGCACATCATAGCCATTATACTGACCAAATTATTGAAAATTTTTTGGCTCCTTCCTTTAATGACTTTAGTGCATCTCAGCCCTTTCATTTAGACCGTAAATCTTTAAATGAGTTTTTGTATGTAAAATGGTTTGATGAGTTAAAAATTTCTGTTAGCACATAGCCGGTCAACTTTTTTGAAAATAAAGATGACCTTGTGTCTGCATCAAAAATCCATCCAAATAGCAGATTAACACAGCTTATTACAGGGCATATCATATTGCTTAATTTTTTAAATAGGATTGGGAAAACTGATTCTTCATTGTGCTTGTGCGGTCTAATGAAAACATGTAATCATCTTCTATTATATTGACCTGTTTATTGTTGACCACCTATAGTAATGGAGTTCAAATTAAGTGAATATGAAATAAGGATGAAGTTTCCTTTATCGCTGATAATTAGAAATAATAGAGTTCGGAATATTGTAAACAGAGTTGTATCCCGCACGAATAAACTTGACTTTTTGTTAGTGTTTATGTTTTGTTTTAGATAGTGTGTATTCTTTTTTTCTTTTTCTTTTTTGTGTAGTGTGTACTTGTTTTTTTTGTGAAATACCTGTTTTTGGTTTAATCACGAAATAAAGTATCTACCTATGTATCGGCTATAAGAACATATTGTCTTAGTTTAGTTTTTGTAAAGCTGTGTTTGGCTTTCCTCCAAGGTACCCCTCTCTTGATTTGCATAATAATACTGGTATTAAAAAATTGAACTCCTTGGTAAAAAATGAAATTTCTCCTCCTTGCTAATAAATTGTTGCATTGTTCCCTTCCTACAGGCCTATGTAGATTCTCGAAAAAGCTCCTTCTTCAAATCTTACCCTGTCCCTCCGTAAGTCCCATCTATCCATCGAACTTTCACTGTTTCGAATCGCTTTTTCCCAGCGTTCCCCAGTTTATCTAGCCACTAAGCTATGGAATTCTCTTTACTCCAATATAACGTGTGAGAAGTTTTTTCCCATATAATTTAAATCTGCTAGGTTTTTTTGAGCTGGAGTAAGATTTCCGAATCTTAATCTTTGTCTGTATTTTTGATTTTCGCCTGTAAGATTTGCCACTTTTCTGTTATGTATTTTATATTAGTTGTTGTTTTGCCCGTGTTTGTAATGTTGTTGAAGTGATTAATTCCCATACAAACTCAGCTCCTGGGGCTGCAATATCCGCCGTTTTGGGGCTGCAATATCCGCCGTTTGTATGTCCTATTTCGTTTTACTATTTTTTGTATATCGTTGTATTAGGGCTAGATTCTATAGTCTTAAGTAAATGAAATGAAATAAACGAATGGAAATTTCAGTGCATAAATATTAACAGTATGCATGTGTGATTGTTTGCATCATTCAGGCTTGAATCATTTGCTATTTATGGGGTCTTTAGAGGTGTCTTGACAATGCTGATTATGTATGCTTTATATTGTGAATTTATTTTAACTACTCATACAATTTTGTCACAATTTTCTCTCATATTAAACTGTATTCCATGTTAATTTCTCAAGCTCCTGCAAAGCAAAACATCCAAAAATAACAACTGTAGAATTCTTAGCTTTTTGTAAAGTAATTTGTTTTGCTTAGAATGAGCAACTGTAGTTGCGACACGTTTGTACATATTAAGCAACTAAATAGACACATATAAACAACAGAGTGTCAATACTGAAAATTCTGTTAAATTGAATAGAACCAAAATATTAATATTACCAACCACCAACATACTGTGGCACCAAGACACCTGAGGCCGACACAGTTGCATTGACTTCTCCACCCCAACTCATTCAAAGCTTCACTTATAACCCCGTGTATGAAGCTACAATTTCCTTAAAATCTTCCCTACGGACCCCTTTTCTCCCTCTTTGGCCCTAGACGGAAGACCTGCTTTGGCCTCAGGTGGATGACGAAAAAGCACAATCTTTGGCAATATGCCATTCTTCGTTTGTAAAGTGTGTCCTAGCCATCTAGACCATTTGGATCATAGCCATAGAAAGTGGGTATGAACCGCTGTGCAGGTTGTTGATTGGCACACGGTCAGTCAAACGGGTAACTAAAAATCATAATTAGATATAATATTGTCATAATTAAGAGTGTCTGCGATAAAACAATCATTAGTCGTGTATTTAATTATTATCCAACTGATTGAGAAAAGAATCTGTTATTCGATTTTACCCTTAAATCGTTTTTGAGCATCATCAAAAATTAGGGGCCCTGGACGTATCAAATTTTTTAGATAGGTGCTATTAGATGGTAGGTGTTTTAGACACTAAAATATTGAGGAGTAAAAACAGCCAACAAACCTAAGCTGTTTAATTTGTAAACACAATCCTAAGCTGACCTTGCTCAGCTTGAGATTATGTCTGCCTCATTTACACTGAATTTTGAGGGTATATACTTATTATTTGATTTAAAACAATTATTAAGTCGAATTTCCTGAAACACACTTTCGGAAAAACACACATTATTGCTCAGTAAGCTGATATTGAAGAGAATGTTCACGAGTAAAGGGTACGGGTTTGAAACCTACCGTTAAGTTCCCCCGAACATACAAATTTAATATCCTTTTTTGACTTGGATTTGTGCTAAGTTTAATTAGACACTGGTACTGAGGGAATTGTCCATGTCCGTTGAATGTCACGCCCATGTCCAAGTCCATGTCCGTCGATGGTAATGTCCAGACTTTTCACCCTCCGGACACGAGGATTGAAAATTGTAGAATTATTTTGATTTTAACAGTGTAAGTTGTCCCTCCTTCTGTTGAAATATGCATATGAAGCTTTTGGCTTTCTATTATAAGAGACCGATTTTGATATGTTTCTTTTAATTCTAAGAAGTGAATTTCTAAACTGATGCATTTCATTTCTCCAGCTTCAGGAAGTGATGGTAAAGTGATGAATACTCACATCTTGAACCCACACGTTCATCTACTTGGAGAAGATGCCGCTTATATAGCTTATACGAGGTTGACTCAATATGTTGACAAGTGAGTTGACTTAATTTATTTTTTGTTTCTTATTTGGGTTCCATATCCGTCTTAAATCATATATATTATATTATATTATATATATATATATATATATATATATATATATATATATATATATATATATATATATATATATATATATATATATATATATATATATATATATATATATATATATATATATATATATATATATAGACAAATATAATATATATTGATTTCATGTATTACAATAAAACTCTTAAATTTCTTTCGAACTTTATGCCATATATCATTGTTAAATAGTTTAAATTTCTTCTAACCTCCTCGATTCCCCGTGCTGCAATAAAACTCAAAGCTACTTTCAAACCTCTATTCATTTTTAAATACTTCTAAATTGCTTCTAACCTCCTCGATCCCCCGTGTTGCAGTAAAACTCCAAGTTACTTTTCAACTTCAATTCTATGTCTCATTGTTAAATACTTCTAAATTACTTCTAAACTCCTCGATCCCCCGTGCTGAAATAAAACTCATTGTTAAATACTTCTAAATTACTTCTAACCTCCTCGATTCCCCGTGTTGCAATAAAACTCTAAATTACTTCCCAACTTCAATTCTATATGTCTTTGTTAAATACTTCTAAATTACTTCTAACCTTCTTGATTCCCCGTATTACAATAAAACTCGAAGATACTTTCAACCTCAATCCTATATGTGTTTGTTAAATACTTCTATATTGCTTCTAACCTCCTTGATTCCCCGTATTGCAATAAAACTCGAAGATACTTTCAAACCTCAATCCTATATGTGTTTGTTAAATACTTCTAAATTGCTTCTAACCTCCTGGATTTCCCGTGTCGCAATAAAACTCTAACTTACCTTTCGACTTCATTGTATGTGTGTTTTTAAATACTTCTAAATTGGTTTTAACTTCTTTGATTCCCCGTGTTGCAATAAAACTCGAAGATACTTTCAAACCTCAATCCTATATGTGTTTTTAAATACTTCTAAATTGGTTTTAACTTCTTTGATTCCCCGTGTTGCAATAAAACTCTAAGTTACTTGCCAACTTCAAATTTATATGTCATTGTTAAATACTACTAAATTGGTTCTAACCTCCTTGATCCCCCGTGATGCAATAAATCCTTAACTTACTTTCCAACTTCATTCTATGTGTGTTTTTTAAATACTTCTAAACTGGTTCTAGCTTCTTCGATTCCCCTTGTTGAAATAAAACTCTAAGTTTCTTTCTAACTCTAATTCTATTTGTCTTTGTTAAATACTTCTAAATTGCTTTTAACCACCTCGATTCTCCGTGTTGCTACAAAATTCTAAGTTACTTTCCAACTTCCTTTCTGTGTGTTTGTTAAATACTTCTAAATTACTTCTAACCTCCTCGATCCCCCGTGCTGCAATAAAACTCTAAGTTACTTTCCAACTTGAACTCTATACGTGTTTGTTAAATACTTCTAAATTGCTTCTAACCTTCTCGATTCCCCGTGTTGTAATAAAACTCTAAATTACTTTCCAACTGCAATTCTATATGTGTTTGTTAAATACTTCTAAATTGCTTTTAACCTCTTCGATTCTCCGTGATGCTACACAACTCTAAGTTACTTTCCAACTTTAATTCTATGTGTGTTTGTTAATTACTTCTACCCTCCTCAATCCCCAGTGTTGCAATAAAACTCTAGTTTTCTGTCCAACTTCAACTCTATATGTGTTTTTTAAATACTTCTAAATCGCTGCTAACCTCCTTGATTCACCATGTTGCAATAAAACTCTAAAGTACTTTCCAGCTTCATTTTGTGTGTTTTTTAAATACTTCTAAATTGCTTCTAACTTGTTTGATTCCCCGTGTTGTAATAAACCTCTAAGTTACTTGCCAACTTCAATTCTATACATCATTGTTAAATACTACTTAATTGGTTCTAATCTTCTCGATCCCCCGTGGTGGAATAAAACTCTAACTTATTTTCCAACTTCATTCTATGTGTGTTTTTTAAATACTTCTAAATTGGTTCTAACTTGTTTGATTCCCCGTGTTGCAATAAAACTCTAAGTTACTTGCCAACTTCAATTCTATACGTCATTGTTAAATACTACTAAGCTGGTTCTAATCTTCTCGATCCCCTGTGGTGCAATAAAACTCCAACTTATTTTCCAACTTCATTCTATGTGTGTTTTTTAAATACTTCTAAACTGGTTCTAGTTTTTTCGATTCCCCGTGTTGAAATAAAATTCTAAGTTACTTTCCAACTTCAATTCTATGTGTCTTTGCTAAATACTTCTAAATTGTTTCTAACCTCCTCGATCCCTCGAATTGCAATAAAACTCTAAGTTTCTTTCCAACTTCAATTCCTTACGTCTTTGTTAAATACTTCTAAATTTCTTTAAGCCTCCTCGATTCCCCGTGTTGTTACAAAATTCTAAGTTACTTTCCAACTTCAATTCTATGTGTTTGTTAAATTCTTCTAAATTACTTCTAACCTCCTCGATCCCCTATGCTGCAATAAAACTCTTCCAACTCACTTTCAAGTTACTTTCACAGTTACTTTCCAGTTACTTTCCAGTCCACAAAGTTACTTCACAGTTACTTTCCAGTTATTTTCCAGTCCACAAAGTTACTTCACAGTTACTTTTCAACTCAGTATGAGTTTAGTATCAAAACAGTATGAGTTTAGTATCTGAATCAGTATGAGTTTGGCATCTGAACTAAAAGAACTAGCTTATGAACCTAATCGGATTATTTTTGTACTGTATTGTGTTAGATTGCGCAATCAACTTGCGGATTTAATGGTGAGGGATTGCTGACTTCATACAAAGTGAGTTATTATTTTTCATAGGGTATAATTTAGTTCCATAACTGAATATTAGTTGATTGTTGCCATCTGCAAGCCCCCATGGATATTGTGTGCCAGTGATTAACCTACTTAACATTGAATATATTGGTGTTATCGCTGATTAAAAACTGTCATATTTACTTTTGGTCAAGTAACCTTGAATTAAGACTGATTAACAGTTCGTGAATCTGCAGTGTCTCAGCGGAATAAATGACGGGAAAAAAGCCCCTAAGGCTACCACCCGAGAAGGATACTCCTACTAAAACCATTAGCCAGTCGCCATTTCAACCTACCTCTAAAACTCTTCCTAGAACCCCTCCAACTATGTAACCCAAAACAGTTAGCCACTTGTCAGGATTTCAGGCCTTAGCCAAAACTAACTCCAACTAGACCTACGTTGCCCGGGCAACGTGAAGTGTTGCGGCAACCTTTGTCCGGCTTCACCGACTAAAGTGTTGCGAGAGCAACACTTTGGTTTTGTTTCTTCGCTATCGATCAGTAATCACATGATCAAAGGCTATTCCTAAGCGTTGAAAAAACAACAACAAAATAGTATTGAAAGAAGGGACTAAATGGACTTTGCAGCCAGTTGAACTTTATCCTTTTCAATCGTAGACATCGTGACGGATGAAAACTCGGAACAATATCTTATATAATATAGTTGGTATTATAAAGCTATCCCTAACTTTTCAGGATCAAAATACCATAGATGACATTCTATTAATTATTACGAAATTATCTCATTGTTTTACATTCTCGTTTGTGCTTGTTTCTTCACTATCGGTTAAATGATGAAGTTGTCAGCCTATCAAAGTTTTTAAAACGGTATGTTCAAACAAGAACGCAATCAGTTATCACATGAACAAAGGCTATTCCTCAGCGTTGAAAAACAACAACTACAAAATAATATCGAAAGAAGGGACTAAATTGACTTTGCAGCCAGTTGAACTTTATCCTTTTCAATCGTAGACATCGTGACGGATGAAAACTTGGAACAATATCTTTTATAATCTAGTTGGTATTATAAAGCTATCCGTAACTTTTCAGGATTAAAAACCATAGGTGACACTAATTATTACGAAACTACCTCATTGTTTTACGTTATCGTTTGTGCCCGTTGCATAAACACTCAATTTTGTCAGATTTAAAGAGATCGAATACAAAGTGCACCAATTTGCACAAATTTCTAGCCCAAAAGTGAACAGATTCTTACTTACAAGTCCCTCTCCCGTGAGAGACATCAAGATCACCGGAAACAAATAAATGGATACATAAACTAGCAAAAGTTGCAGACCCCTCATCCCTGAAGATGATTGTAGCCCAACAGCCGATTATTATTTACAAGTCCCCTACATGTCTCACCACTGGAGCCAAATTGGTTTAACCATCAAGTTCACCGGAAACAAATAAATGGGTACACCAACTAGCAAAAGTGGCAAACCCCTCATCGCTGAAGTTGATTGTAGCCTAACAGCAGATTATTACTTACAAGTCCTCTACATGTCTTACCACTGGAACCAAATTGGTTTTACCATCAAATACACTGGAAACAAATAGTAGATACCCCAAATAGTAAAAGTTGCTAACCCCTCATTGTCGAAGGTGATTATTACCTAACAGCCGACTATTGCTTACAAGTCCTCTATATGTCTCACAATTTGTATCAGCCTAGATTTCGTTTCAGTGTGTACCTTACTACTGAAGTTGACAACCCCTTGAAACTTTCAAACTGGTATACCTCATGAAGGAATTTTTGCACTAAAAAATTGATGTCGTACTTTGATCAGCTCATCAAGAGCTATCGATTGCCGTCGAAAAAAAAATCTACCTGTCTTATTTCAAAAGTTGATTTTTTTTTTCCATAGGCCAAACTTCAAACGTCACCACTTAGAAAGGAGCAAAGGACAAGCTCCAATTTCTTCAGCAATTAAAGAACTTTTAAAGTTTATTAGGCACATCTGATACCATTTCTCTACAGCAATCCCAAGTCCGAAAAACCTAATGATAAACTCAGCTGAAATCACGAATAGAAATGGGTAGAAACAATAGATGGCAGCACTTTCGGACCCGTGAGAAAATGCCACATTTTGCTTCTGTAAATTTTTCTATTTATCACTCAAAGAAGATATATTGGCTGTGGGGCCGGGTAACTATTGCATATATTTATCACTTATAGATTTTAGTGGCGTGACTCTGTAAGCTTAGCCAGAGTCAACCCAGCTCTAAATGGGTACCTGGAGAAATCTGGGGAAGGTAAACAGGAAGGGTGTGTGAAAGCACAGGATGGCTGGCCCCCAACCCCCCATTGCACTTCCTGGCTGAAGGGCCAAGAAACGGAGATCAGCACCGCCGGTAGGGACTGTAAAGTCTAATGCCGTATCCTTTACCTTTTTTTTTTTTACCTGCCTGCTTGCCTGCTAGAACGGAGCTTTCCACTCGAAAGCAGAAACATGGTTTGATGAAACGAAAGCTTGGCTGCACAACTTCAGATACTCCTCTCTGACATAGGCTATATAACTCCACTTCACTTCGCACGCCATAGGCTCTGGCTCGTGGACAAGCAAAAACCATCCTTTTTTGCCCCAGGCAAGAGTTCTGCGGAGCTTTCCAAAATGTAATGTCATGTTCATTAATCCAGCCTGAGGTCCAAACTTTCCGTAAAAACCGCACAGGTTAGACCCTTACCAGTTTCCAGGAATAAGCTGAGGTCGGCGGCATAGGAAAAAAAAACGGGACAAAACCAAAGTGCTGCTCTCGCAACACAATGAAAAAGGTGAGACGCCTGGCAAAAAGAGGAAAAAGGATGAAACTCGTTCGCCAGTGATAGTACAACCCCTCTCTTCAAGTGTCCCAGAAACTAGTGCTAACGATTACCCCAATTATTATACTGTCTCAATCAAGAAAACCAATGGCCAACCCTTTTCAAAATATCGAATAATGCAAATTAGGAAAGCTGTCTTTCTGATCACCAAGGTAAATTTTGAACTTGTTTTCAAGCAGTACGAGTCTATTGGTATTTACTTTACGTCTTCTCAGGAGGCAGACCATGTCCTGTCAAAATCCAAAGAAATAATTCTTGATTGCTCAAAAATTTTAGCCACAAAAAAAGATGTGGAAAAGTTACACAAGTACGTGCTGTATGGTGTTTGATATCAGTGTAAAAGTAGAGGAAATACAAACTGAATTAATAGATTCTTCAGGACTTCTCATCAATCCTTCAACTGATATAAGGTTAAGTTTAAACAAAGAAGGTTTTCTTCACTCAAGCTGTTCAATCCTCATCTCGTGCAAAGTTGAGCTAAGTAGAGAAATATTCTTGTACGGTATGTCCCTTTTTACAATAATTTTAAGCCCAAGCCCCTACAATGCTCCACTTGTCTGGCCCACGGCCACAGCAAAAAACACTGCAAAGAGTCCCATCCGTCTTGCCTTAAGTGTGGGAAAACAAGCCACGCAATTAGTGAATGCCCTGAGTCAGACCCTTTCTGCAGAAATTGTAACCGTAAGGGACACACAGCCCTCCAAAAACAATCTTTCCTGGCTCACCAAAAGCGAGTCGTAATCCTTAGAACATCTGATAAAATGAACCTACCCTACTCAGTTGTAGCTGTAAGAATCCCTTGGCAACCCACAGCCCATCGGCCCAGTAGAAGCCAAGCAACAGTTGCTGTAGAAGATGCAAAGGCAGTATCATTTCCAAAAGAGGCAAATAATGTGCATACTCAAGGTTCTAGTCACTCCCCCCATCCCTTACCTAAGTTTACTTCAACATCCTGTCCTCCAAAAGATTCATCTAAAGTAGCCAAGAATGGCAAAGGCTTGCAACTTATCTCACAGTCAGTCACTTAATTGAGGTTAGTAATGAAGCTGAGGAAACCAAAAATATTCTCAAGAAGAAAGCTATCACTAAACTTCTAGGTGAGGACATCTTACAAACAGCTATAGCTCAATTATCCTCCATGAAAAAGGACATAGATTCCACATCAAAGCTAGTTAAACCTGTAGACTCAACTGCAAATCAAGCTAATACAGGCTCTGACAATGCCACAACCCCTAAGACGGTGGTCGGTGCTACTGCCCTAGTCAAAGGCAAGAAATCTAAGAAAAAACGGCAAACTTTCCATCCAATCCAAAATTACCACAAATGATATTTCGTCGGCTGAAGAAGATTTCCAATATTCTAATCAAGGAGATGATGAAACTCAGACCGCAATGAGTATTCAAATGTTCACTATACCAGATTTTACGTTTCTCACGAATTTATCACTGTGCAATAATGTTGTTTTTAACTATTACGATGACCAAAATAATTTGCCCACCAGTCCCTAAGCTAGCCCCGATAGCCCTTTAAACCAAATTAACTGTGAATATCTCGACACTTTTGATTTTGTGAAAAATATGAAAGCTAAGCTAATGGAAGAGACCAAACATAATGTAATTTGCTTTAACATAAGAAGTATACGGGATAAGTGGGCTAATTTTAAAGACTTGATTTTAATTAATGGTTACTGCCCTTTCGACGTAATTGGAATAACTGAAACGTGGCTTTCAGAAATTGATGATACTAATGAATTTTCCCTCCCTGGCTTTCAAGCTATTCATATTGAAAGAAAATTAACCAAGTCCTCTGGCGGCATTTCTCTTTACATCCGGTCAAGTCTAAAATTCACCAGGCTATTAGACTGTGAATCCTTATTCTCGCAACCTATAAATAATAGATGAATTTATTCAATAGTAGACAAAAGTGTTGAAGAGAATTCTTTTATTTTTTCATTATTTTATAAACCCCACTCATTTCTGACCCCTTTCTTTTGTAATCTGTTTGATGATTTTTCTAGTTTTATTAATTTACCCCAAAAGAAGGCAATAGTTTTTGGGGACTTCAATTGTAATTTGCTAAATGTTAGCAATAATGATGATTGTGATACCTTCTTTGAAACATTCACCTCAAGTGGTCTTCTTCCCACAATCCTTTTTCCTACTAGAGTTGATCCTATGAGGTCTACAGCTACTGTAATTGACAACATTTTTTGTATCCACTTCCCTGGGAAACTACCTATCCTCCAAAATAATATTTTCTGACCTGTCAGATCACTTTCTAATCTATCTCTCCCTGCCCTCACTACCAGCTACTCAAACCACTAGAACTAATACTCCTACGAATACTAGAATATATAATACTGTGAATATGAACCGGTTCACGGATCGTTTGAAATCCTTCGACTGGTCCAAGGTTTTAGATTGTCAGGATGTTAATTCAGCCACAAATGGTTTTACACAGGGACTGAGTGATCTTATCAGTTCAACCTTTCCAGTTCGTAAATCAAAACGAAAAACTACCCATATACGCCCCTGGATGTCCAATAGCCTGATAATCTCTTCATACCGAAAAAATGACCTATGTAAGTTAGCTTGCAAAACCAGTAACGTTATTGACCTGACTAATTAAAAAAAAATACAAAAACTTATATACCAAACTCGTCCGGGAAGCAAAAAAATTATTATTATTCAAAAATCTCTCACTGCAAAGGGAACTTGCAAAAAATTTGATCCACAATAAATGAAATTCTTTAAAAAAAAAAAGGAATTCAAGATCTGTACCTATTAACCTTCAGGACATCAGCGGCATATTAATTGACCTAATTTCGGTACCGGATGCTTTTAATAATTATTTCACTAATATTCCAAATGCTAACTCCTGTTTCTTCTCCCAGTCAGTACATTCTAGCAAGAATCACGGATCCATGTTTTTCTCTCCAACTGATCGCAAAGAGGTGCTTCAAGTTATCAAATGTCTCTCGAATAGTAGTACACCTGAATTTTTTGGCATAAGTAACAAGCTTCTTAGGACCGTATCTTCCTATGTTTGTGAACCCATTGTGCACATAGCAAACCTGTCTATGACCAATGGAGTCTTCCCAGAAATATTTAAATCAGCAATTGTTATCCCGATTCATAAAAAGGCGATCTGTCTGAGATAAGTAATTATCGTCCAATCTCACTTCTCCCAGTTATATCTAAAGTGATCGAGAGAATTATATTCCGACGTCTTTCTCCCTTTTTGTTTGTGATTCATTCTTCAGATTCGTTGGTTTCTCCTCATCAATATGGCTTCCGTTCCAAATTTTCAACTGCTCATGCACTAATAGACGCCACACAGTTTATACGTTCCCAGTTAGACCTTAAAAATACTGTATTGGGCTTATTTCTGGATTTTTCTAAGGCCTTATGGTTGATCACGGTGTTTTATTAAGTAAACTCAACAACTTAGGGATTCGTGGAGTTCCTTTCTCATGGTTTGGCTCTTATCTCTCTGGTAGAGTACAGAGTGTGAGTCTGGGTGGGGTGACTTCACATCTCCTTCTGTGTCCGGAGAGGCGTCCCACAGGGCTCTGTTCTTGATCCAATACTTTTTCTCCTTTATATTAATGATTTGGTTACGGACCTGGGTCCATCAATGCACCCAGTACTTTTTGCTGACGATAACAACTTTTTCATCACCGGTCCTAATTACCATCCGTCGTCGTCTCTACTCAAACCCTTCTGAATAGAGTACAGGAATGGTGTCTCGTTAATTGCATTACCATTAACAGCAAGAAAAGTCATATTATAATATTCGTCCTTAGTTAATTTCTGGCAAATTTATTAAGTGGAAACGACCAGGCGATGTCATCATAATTGACGTAAGATACCAACTGCGAAACAAAATTCAATATCCAAAAATGGCATTGATTTCATTTTAGATAGGTATTTGAGATAAATATTCAACAATAAACATTAAAATCTAACAATAAAAGCTAATAATAATGTGATAAAAGTAAGATTAGTATAGCGTGGTAAGAACAAAAACGTAAATTAAAGATGATTTGTTAAAAAGTCTTGTTTCAATACGGTTTTGCTATTGTATAAGCAAGAACTTTTAGTTACACTAAACATAGTTGCTCTAGCCAGAAAAAGATTTATTTTTGGTCCCTGATCCAAAATATTAAAATAAACTTATATTGGTTTATGTAAAGACATTTTGTCTTCGTCGGGTGGGTGTGAATTCTGGTTGCCAAAGTAAAACTAGAATTCGGGTTGCCAAAGCTACTTTGGCACAAAGTACCAAAGTAGCATTAGTTTTCTAAACAATTGCTCATTTAATTTTCCGAATCGGTGAGTTTTTTGTGGGGGGGGGGAATCGTTAATTTGGCACATTTTCACTTTTAGATTCGCGCAACTTTAAACCAATTATCTAGTAACACTGGCTGTAATATATAGCCGAAAAAGAGATTGGTTGTGAACCGCTGTTCAATGTACTATTAATACATGAAATCGTGTTGTTTCAAAAATCTACCATCATCAGCGTTTAAAACCGCTGTCTTTGTATGCTAGGTAGGCGTTTGATTTTTCTTAATACCCTCCATTATTGCTATGGAACTTACAAACCAAACTGGTTTATTCTGGACTTGATTTGGCTTGGAGTTCCAATACCGAATCTGATGTTCGCACAGTAATAGAACTTGAAAATTCTTAGTTAGAGAAAAAAAAAACTACTTCAATAAAGACGTTCCTTCCTCATCTACAATACGGTCTAATGCGGGACGCGAGTCTTTTTCAACTAGCCTACTATTTACACTATATTTTACGCGATGTTCCACAGTGTTCGATATAAGTAACAACCTTTCTGTCAGCTCTCTTTCTGACACAGCAAAACATGATATCGGGTGGGAAAGGGGTGTACAAAAAGAGGGTTATTATTTTTAAAGCTAAATCTCAGTATTATTTTTAAAGCTTTATCTCAGTATGATATATTGACGATTTAAATTTTATTTTCAGACATGGTCAATTTCACACTCAGCAATCTGAGGAAACAAGGATATGGCAGCGGAAAGGCGACCCCTTTAAGTGGCAGCAACTTCATTTTCACCGTTCCAGTCCAAATAAATGAATTTTTTTTGTCTGTGGGACCTATCAAATACTAACTAAAGTATTAATGTAACTCTTTGTCTATCTAAGGTAAAATTAAATAAACAGATAAATTATTTAATGTATTATTTTTGTAAAACCAGTTTTGAGAAGGTCAGGACGTACAACGTATAAAATACAAAATTGTCGCCATTAAATATTAGATAACTTATTTTCAAAAGCTAATTTCCCTAAGCTCCAAATTAAACTATATTTTCTTCGTGTAAAATTATGTTCTCCGTATAATTTGTCAAGGAAACAAAATGCAGCACTTGCAATTTGCATCCCCATATGACTGGCGAACCTCAACCAGAGCAGCAAGAAGATTTTCCTTTGGGTTTTCTTGACCGTTCTACCTATTGACTTGGTAAGATTGGCCTCGTAGCAGTCTAAATAAAGTGTGTTTTTTAGATATATCTTCTTCGTCAATTTTCCTCTCTCTAGTGATTTTAGAAAACCATAGCCTTCCCCCCACGTCTTTGAACAACCAGAAAAACAATCAAACGGAAATGAATCCGTAATTTTTTACATTTTCCATATAGGGATACGGATGAATACGTCCTTCTGAGCTTGTTTCCAAACTAAACTATACATTCACTAGAAACAATTATAGCTTGTGAATTTGTCAGAAGACTTTCACTCTCTTTTGATGTCTCAGTCTTTACTAGCCGTGTGTCAGGGTAAACTCCAATCTCTCTCCCTCCCAATGTGTGAGTCAGTGTCCGAAGCTCCTCTAGGTTTCTTTGTTGTATTGATCCCAGAGAGATATGCTATATGCAAATTATTCCTTACAGACAGAACTGAATTTCGTTTCTAATTTGTAACCAATATACGAAAGACGAATTTAATAACATAATTTTATGACTCAAAACTATTCTACGTTAAAAAAGATTATAATAAAAAATATAAAAAGATGTATAATAAAACTTTTGAAGCAGAATTATTGTCGTAAAGAAAGCTGAATATTAGCCTTTGTTTTAGTCCTATTAGATTTTCCTACATCATTCCTATATGGTAAAAACTGAAATGACAATATTATAAGATTCGGTCAGTGTTTACACCTTGTAAGATTTTTCCTGATAGTCACTAATTGCATAAGTGTTTCATCAACTAAGCCAAAATTAAGTCCCTATTTCTCATTGATGAAAACAGCTTCAGGTCCTACCGCACAGGTCTATGGCCAAGCCATTACATCTCTAGACTTTACTTTATACCTTAGTTCCTCCAGAGCCATCGGTGGCGCATAGGGCGCCGACAAAGCCTCTCCATTCGTCCTGCATTGATGCAGTAGCGATGACGTTTTCCCATTCAGGTAGTAGTGAGGTGCTAGACGTCCTCAGATCTCGGTCATATGTTCGTCTCAATGTATTTGGGGGGCGTCCTCGCTTTCTTCTACCGTCTGACTTCCATTCATAGGTTGTTCGAGGAAGGCGGCTCTCTTCCATGCGAAGAACGTGTCTCAGGTATGTCCACCGTCTTCTTTTCAGCAACTCAATGACTGGAGGTTGACCTGTTTTTCTGCGTATTTCTGCATTTGTAATTATTTGTTGCCAGCTTTTATTCAACATTCTTCTGAGGCTCATATTTTCAAATGCAAAGATCCTTTTCTCAAGCTAGGTGTTTATTTTCCAACAATTACTTGCGTAAAGGAGAATTGAGAGTACATTGAATAGTTGTTACTTCTCCAAATAGGCTTCAATCTATTGAAGGAACCAGTAACTTGTCCATTTCTACGTTTATTCTTGGTCGAAATCTCTCCATCACAGTCAATTCAGTTACCCAGGTACTTGAACTCCCGAACTTGTTCTAGATCCTTGTTCTTGCAATGGAGAACAAGTGCCGAGCTTGCGATGGCATTGACAAGTTGTCAATGTTTATCTTTAGCCTGACATTCTCTACATTCTCAGTGATATAGTTGAGTAGCTGCTGCAACAGTCCTTTAGACTCTTCGAGAAGGATAACGTCGTCTGCGAAGTCCAAATCTAACAATTGCTTATTGTTCACTTTTACCCCGTAATCCGATGCGAATCTCAGGCCATAATCCATTATAATTATAAAGAGCATGGGTGAAAGTACACACCCTTGACGAACACCAGCCATGATCTTGAAAAATCTGGTTGAACCGTTTTGGTCTTTACGCAGCATTCCGATTCTTCATAAAGCGCTAAAATCGTATCTACTGTTTTCTCAGGATTTTTCTCTTAAATATCTCTTGAAAATATTATAATTTATTTCATAGCCGGAATAAATAAAAGAATATACTCCACATTGTTGCAACATAATCTAGGCTATGGACAAGATATTCGAAGTTTCATTCATTGAACTTGAAAACTTTCCAATATAACAAAATATCTGAACAGGGCAAATTTACTCTTTTATATCTATCTTTTTGTACACTATCTATGGGTTAGTTTGCGCTGGAAGATTCACAGTGGCTGATCCAGGGGGAATACTGCCCCCCCAAGATTTTTTTCTGCCACCCACTTTCCGTGTTTTTTTTTCTTTTTGCCTTTTTTACAATAAATTCTGTCAGTTTGGTCAATTATTGGCACCTTTGTCACTTTGGCCCTCCAATATGTTGCTCATTTGCGCCCCTGTCACATTACCCCCCCCCCCAAGATTTTGCTCTTAATCCACCCCTGAAGATTCATATGAAAATTTTTCAAATTTCTACCATCAAAATTGGTTTTTATACATATGTATGCCACTGAATAATGTAACAAATTATTCTGTCCTCACGGAGTTTAAAAGTTTTGTGTTTGTCTCTATGCAAAAGTATGAAGATGCCAGGCACCTCTTTATCACCCCTTTGATTTAGTAACATTCTTTGAACTTTTACTTAATTCACAAAATTCCTACAGAAGTAACTCCGTAGATTTAGCTGAAAAACTTAGAAATACGAATATATCAGAAAATACTGTAGTAAGTAGCTGAATCTGAGCAATTATTGAAAAATAAAATTGAGCAAAATTTTTGAAAATTGAGAATTTTCAATTATTTCAATTAAAATATAATTATTTTATTTTTAATTATTAATTTTATTATTTTAATTATTAAAATAATAGAGTATCATCATTATTATTATATAATAATAGAAAAGGTATCATCCCTATTTTGAACTGTTTTACTTTAATTATTAACCTTATTTATAATTTTTATTTATATTAATTATTTTATTTTATTGAAATTATTTAATTGAAAATTAGGCAACAGGGATAAATTGTGAGGTTTTTTATCAGCAAATAAAAGTTCTGACCATAGGTGCACCTCTATCAGGTTTACTGGCAAGTATCTATGCAGAACACCCTGAAAATTTGGCCGCAGATTCGTATTTGTTTCAGCATATTTATTGGGGACATTACATGGATAATGTAATATCACTTTGGAAATCGAACTTAGGGGCTTTCTAGATTACTTTTTTTAGATTACTTTTTAGATTCCTTAAGATACTCTTCCTAACTCTTTGTGTCAATGAAATGTAGAATTGCAGCCGAAAGCTCATGCCTTATGAGTACAGGGGGGGGGGGAATTTTTCAAAGCCTTGTAAAAACAGGGTATACAGAGTAAATTGCATTCCAAGACAGAATTTTTCTTTTCATCTCGGACATTCTGCTAGAAAAATATTGACTGTATTTATGGCCAAATTCACATTGAATAGTTTTCCTTCAGGTTTTTAGAACACGAATTTTTCTAGTAATATCTTTCTAATTACATTATAGCATATTGTATTATAATACTTATAATATATAACAAGAAAAAAGATAAATCAAATGACTGATGTTTCAAAGCTATGTGAACCGGAGCTAATGTATTTAGAAGTCAATTCTTGGACGATTGCCAACCGTCAAACCTTTGTTTAAAGAATTTAGAAGCCAAATGGTTTTCCCACGTCATGTATCTGCACAAAGTGAAAAAATGCTTAAGGACCAGTTCTTACTTATCTATCTGGGACTTTCTTCCTTGACCAGGAGTTTGGTCCTTTACACGTAAGCTGCCATTTACCTTGTCTGTCTGGGAATTTCTTGCTTGACCAGGAGTTTGGTCCTTTAATACATAAGCAGCCACTCTCCTTGTCTGACTGAGACTTTTTTTCTTGACCAGGAAATTGGTCCTTTCATACAGTTCGTGGTAACGAACTGTAGTAAGGAGCGACCCGGCTCAATAGTAATCAAAACTCTAAAAAATGAAATTTTGATACCAATAGCTACATAAAAAAAATCGTATTTTAATGCTGATTTCAAATATATAACTTTCATCAAGATTAGTCTGACCTATCAAAAGTTACGAGCCTGAGAAAATTTGCCTCATTTTAGAAAATAGGGAAAAACACCCCCTACAAGTCATACAATCTGTAGATAGAAGTTTCAAGCTCCTATCTACAAAAATGTGGAATTTCGCATTTTTTGCAAGAAGACAGATCACGGATGCGTGTTTATTAGTTTTTTTGTTGTTTTTTTTCCCCCAGGGGTGATCGTATCGACCCATTCGTCCTAGAATGTCGCGGGAGGGCTCATTCTAACGGAAATTAAAAGTTCTAGTGCCCTTTTTAAGGGACAAAAAAACTGGAGGGCACCTAGGCCCCCTCCCACGCTCATTTTTCCCAAAAGTCACCGGATCAAAATTCTGAGATAGTCATTTTATTCACCATAGTCAAAAAACCTAATAACTATGTCTTTGGGGACGACTTACTACCCTACAGTCTCCCTAGGAGGGGTTGCAAGTTACAAACTTTGACCTGTGTTTACATATAGTAATGGTTACTGGGAAGTGTACAGACGTTTTCAGGGGGATTTTTTTTTTGGTTTGGGAGGGAGATTTGAGGCGGGGGGGGGGGGGGTTACGCGGGAGGGGGGCTTATGCGGAAGGATATTTCCGTGGAAAAACTTCTCATGGGGGAAGAGACTTTCAATGAAGGGGGTGCAGGATTTTTTGCATTATTCAAAAAAACAAGGAAAAAATAAATATGGGAAGTTTTTTCTACTGAAAGTGAGGAGCAGCATTAAAACTTAAAACGAGGAGAAATTATTGCGCATATGAGGGGTTTACCTCCTCGTAATACCTCGCTCTTTACGGGAAAGAATTTTTAGTAATTTCAGCTATTTATGCTATGGCCTTTGTGATTCAAGGGTCATTCTTAAGGAATTGGGACAGAATTTAAGCTTTAGTGTAAAGAGCGAGGTGTCGACGAGGGGTGAACTCCCTCATTTACGCAATAAAAATATACTAATATAGAAGTTCGTTACGAAAGTTAATTCGTAAATTACGTACATTTTTTACTAATGAAAATGTTCGTAAAACAATTAAAAGTTTGAGTTGCCTTTTTAAGTAATCAAAAAATTAGAGGGCAGCTAGGCTTCCTCCCTCTCTCCTTTTTTCTCAAAATCTTCCGATTAAAACTTTGAGAAAGCCATTTAGCCAAATGAAAATTAATATGCAAATTTCGTTTTAATTATTTATGTGCGGAGAGCCAAGATCAAAACATGCATGAATTAAAAAACGTCCAGAAATTAAATAAAAAAAACAAGTTTTTTAAAATGAAAGTAAGGAGCGACATTAAAACTTAAAACGAACAGAAATTAACCCATATATGAAAGGGGCTTTTCTTCCTCAACGCCCCGCTCTTTACGCTAAAGTTTTTTCATTTTTTAAAAAGTAGAGCTAAGAGAAAGAGTCAAAGTTTAGCGCAAGGAGCGGGGTGTCGAGGAGGAAAAGCCCCTTTCATATACGGAGTAATTTCTGTTCGTTTTAAGTTTTAATGTCGCTCCTTACTTTCATTTAAAAACTTGTTTTTTTTTTGTTTAATAATATATAAAAATCGAATATAAAATCGAAGCTTTTATTTCGATTAAATAAAAAAAACAAGTTTTTTCAACTGAAAGTAAGGAGTGACATCAAAACTTAAAACGCACAGAAATTACTTCGTATATGAAAGAGGCTGCTTCCTCATCAACGCCCCACTCTTTCCGCTAAAGTTTGACTCTTTCTCTCAATTCTTCTTTCTAAAACAGTAAAAAACTTTAGCGTAAAGAGCGGGGCGTTGATGAGGAAGCAGCCTCTTTCATATACGAAGTAATTTCTGTGCGTTTTAATTTTTGATGTCACTCCTTACTTTCAGTTGAAAAAACTTGTTTTTTTTATTTAATTTCTGAACGTTTTTGAATCAATGCATGTTTTGATTTTGGCTCTCCGCAGAGGAATAATCTAAACGAAATTTGCATATTTTTATTTTTGGCTTAATGGCTTTCTCATAATTTTGATCGAATGATTTTGAGAAAAAAGAGCGGGGGACGAAGCCTAGTTGCCCCCCGATTTTTTGGTTAATTAAAAAGGCAACTAGAACTTTTAATTTTTTACGAATCTTTTTATTGGTAAAAGATTTACGTAACTTATAAATTAGCTTACGTAAAGAACTTTTGTATTCTCATGTTTTTATTACATATATGAGGGGATTCGCCCATCGTCAGTACCTCGCTCTTTACACTAAAGCTTAAATTTTATCCCAATTCATTAAGAATGACCCCCTGAATCACAAAAGCCGTAGAATAAGTAGTTGAAATTACCGAAAATACTTTAGCGTAAAGAGCGAGGTATTAGAAGGAGGTGAGCCCCTCATATGGGTAATAATTTCTGTTTGTTTTAAGTTTTATTGCTGTTCCTTACTTCCAGCTGAAAAAGCTTTTTCACTTTTATTTTTTAATTGTTTTTTTTTAAATAATGCTAGTAAATCCTGCTCTCCCTTCATGGAAATTTTCTTCTCCCATTACAAATTCTCGAAGGAAAGTTCCCCCAGCATATCCCCCTCTTCTCAACCCCTCCCCCAAACCAAAAAAATCCTCCTGAAAACGCCTGTATACTTCCCAATAACCATTACTATATGTAAGCACAGGTCAAAGTTTGTAACTTGTTGCCCCTCCCAAGGGGACTGTGGGGGAATAAGTCGTCCCCAAAGACATAGTTATAAGGTTTTTCGACTACGCTGAATAAAATGGCTATCTCAGAATTTTGATCCGTTGACTTTGGGAAAAAAATTAGCGTGGGAGGGGGCCTAGATGCCCTCCAATTTGTTTGGGCACTTAAAAAGGGCACTAGAACTTTTAATTTCCGTTAGAATGAGCCCTCTTGCAACATTCTAGGACAACTGGGTCGATACGATCACCCCTGGGAAAAAAAAACAAAAAAAAACAAACAAATAAACACGCATCCGTGATCTGCCTTCTGGCAAAAAATGCAAAATTCCACATTTTTGTAGATAAGAGCTCGAAACTTCTACAGTTGGGTTCTCTGATACGCTGAGTCTGATGGTGTGATTTTCGTTAAGATTCTATGAATCTATTTTCTAAAATAACGCAAATTTCCTCAGGCTCGTAACTTTTGATGGGTAAGACTAAACTTGATGAAACTTATATATTTAACACCAGCATTAAAATGCGATTCTTTTGATGTAGCTATTGGTATCAAAATTCCATTTTTTAGAGTTTTGGTTACTATTGAGCCGGGTCGCTCCTTACTACAGTTCGTTACCACGAACTGTTTGATACAGAATTATGAGGAGTTTACAAGGGCTACAAAGTGTTCGGAATAAATTAATAAAACTTTCAGATCACTTTTTTCAGTATAGTATAAAGCATATAGTAACTATATGGTATATATATATATATATATATATATATATATATATATATATATATATATATATATATATATATATATATATATATATATATATATATATATCATGAAAAGAGAAATCACCAATGCTACAGCACAAAAAAAAAAAAAAAGAGAGACAGAAGGAGAAAAGGAAGACTGTTTTCCTAAATTAGTGATTAATATAGACCAGCACTTGAATGAGGCCTTAACCCTACTCATCCATACAATCACATAGGTCAAACAGCATAGCCACACACAATCAACCATAAAGAATAATCCATGGACAGGCAGTCATGTCGTCAATAAGTATAAGTCGTCATTTACCAAACAATAGAAAAAATAATATAGACAAATAATTCAGAGGCAACACCCAACATAAGGGCTCATCAGGAGAATACACTGGCCTATATAGGGTTTCGCCACTCTAAATTCTCTACCCAGCACAGTGTTGTGGCTACCACAGAATATCCATGGCATCCCCGCGTCAGGTATCACCCCCAAAATACATGCCTATGAAAAAAAAACAGCAAATGTAAAACAACCAAGTAAAACCGTTTTGTGTTTTCTAAAAATTGATTTTGTATAACTTGAGTGAAACAATTTTTATCAATAGTCAGTATTATAATGCTGCGGTCAATCAATGAGAACATTGATTGTTATCATTTATGATAACAATTCCCAACATGCTTGTTGGGAATTGTTCCCAACATGCTATTGGGAAATAATTCCCAACATGCTATTGGGAAATAATTCCCAACATGCTTGCGTTTTCTAGGACTATAATGAGGGAAAGTTTAACACGGTCTCCGAATATAGGATGACAGATTGGCAAAGATTGTCTTTGTTGGTCAACCGTTTGTGGTAAAAACGAAAAGTAGGCGGTCCCCGAATGGAGTGGGAAGATGTCGTAGGGAAAGATTTAAGGGAAATAGAAATCTTTTGGAAGTGCGTAAAGAGGAAGGCTTTGAATAGATTAGGATGGAGGAAGAGCATGCGTAAATGTGGTGGCCTTGGGTTACTTGGTCTTGCAGTGAGTTACTAGTGGTAGTAGTAGTAGTAGCAGTTATAGTACTAGTAGTATATACATGCGTTTTGACCCTGCTAAACTAAAATCTTCAATTTGCAGTAGGTCTAGAGCAAAGGAGGTGTTTATCAATATACTAACCGATATAGGTAGAGGGCAAAGAGGCTAAGTAGATTCCCCAATGATTTTTTTAAACTTTTTTTTCATTTATTTGTGTTTGTTCTGGATTGAAAAATATTATTATGTAGGATTCCTTTTGGATCAAAATTGGATAGAAAGGAGCTGAGAATGCACAAGATGTTATCCAGATCACGTAAACTGTAAACAAGATTACTGTTTCTGCTTCTCAGGTCTTTTTTTTGTGTACCCAAGTTTATACTCTGTTGAAGCTGAAAGTGACAATATTAGAGGTGAGCCCCCCCCCCCCAAATCTGTAAACTAGGAATATTCAAACGTTGCCGATATAAAAAAAAACTCGCACTTGAGTTATACAATTTGGTGTCAAGACTACAAGAAATCTTGCCGAAAATTCCAAGAAATGTCACCGAGAATGCACGAAACCCAACTGAGATTGCTAGAAAAGTAGCTGAGATTCCCAGTAAAAAAATGATCATACACATATAAAAAAAATGGTTTATCGAGAGTTTGAAATGGAGCTCAGAATACAGGAATTGTCGCTTAAAACCTAAAGAAATTTCACTTATCGCTGACATTGAACCTACTTTGAAATTCTCACCCTGTATTTTTAATGTTTTGGCATAACTTAGATTTTTTGTGCAATACAACTAATTATTAGAAGCTATTTTTCAATTTTTAGAACCCCCACTTTCCAGAGAAGATAATTGAGGATCTTTAAATTCCTCTAAAGAGAATCAACGCAATCTAAGATTTTGAATAAAATCGACAAGCAATGTACTTTTTAAATCAACCATGTTCTAGTTTACCGTCACCATGCCGATTAATTTATATCATTTTCTTTGTTCAACATTTTTATTTGCCTTTAACATTTTGGGTATTAACTAATGAAAAAATGAGAAAATACTAAAATAGGATCCCCTCCTCTATTCTTAGTCAAAAAAGGCAAAATTATCAACATTAAAAAAAAGACTGAAAATACATGTCATATTTTTGTGTGGGTAGTTAGGAGAGAGCATAAGTTTTTTCTGAGGGGAGGGGCAGACAGCGGTGTCGTCTGGGAGGGGAAGGGTGGGCAGTTGCCCCCTCTTCAAATAATTTGGAGAAAAATTATTATATAGACCATACCCTTGGCTCTCCAGATGCAGACCCCCTTTGCCCCTTGGGGGCAGATGGAGCACTTAACCTGATCGCAGAAATTTTGGGGCTGGAATATTTTAAATAAATAGTCTAACATTTATAATCATTTTGTAGTTTTTTTTGTAATTTATTTCAAATAAAATAAAGTAGATAGCGCAGATGGCAGAACGTATATGCAAATTGAATCCGAAATTTTCATTTTTCCCATATCTTTTTCCGTATAAAGTAAGGAGAGTCATATTTAAACAAATGAAAATATTTGTACACAAATGAAAATTTTGTTAAAATCAGGGCTGATAAGTTCTGCCGCCGTCTTCCGTGACATTCGATTGACTCGGGGCGAGAGTGTCAAGACTGGGGAATGTCTTGACACGGGCAGTGAACGGGGAACTCGTTATTCCCTTTTCTGTCCTTTTTTGTGCTTGCCAAGCTCAAGCAGCAATTTTGATGTTTTTTTGCGACCTATGGGGGTGCCCTTCGGGCACCCGCACTTTAAATTTGAATCAAGCCAATTGTATAAAGTGTTGTAGTCTTTGTATTTTGTATTTTTGTAGTTTTTTTGTATTTTTGTATTTTGTATTTCTTTTTTTTTGTATTTCTCGGTGACTTTGTTGTTCATTAGAATCTCGGCTACAAACTATCATTCTTGCCTCTCAATAGTTGTATCTCGTGTTTGCGAAGGAAAGAAAAAAATACAAGCGACGAAAGTATCAAGCTCAGTTACATTTTATCAAATCCTATTGACGTTTTCGGCATAGTTGGCTCTTTTTTGTCCAATTTTGATTTAAAAGAATGCCATAGTCGCAAAATAATACTATTTATGTTTAAAGATCAAACTTTTAGATACGACTGAAAGTAATTTAAGCAATTATTAATGTTGACTTTAAAATTCTTATAGGAATCTTCAAATAAACAGTGAAATGATGTATTAAGGGGGAATTAAGAGTTAGATTTCCCCTATTGAGGCCCCAAATAATACAATTTTGGTGAAACTAAACCACACAAATGCGCACAGACAACTTCAATTCCGACGGACAATTTTGGTTTGAATTGTGCGGCAGCAATTTTACCCATCCATATCCAATCGACGGTAGACTATAGCGTAGGCTAGTAGACACAGGTTGTAACTTCAGAGGTTCTGATTGGTAGTTTTCCATAGAGAAGAACGAAGTTGAAACTTTTTTCCACAATTTCTTCGGAAACTCCGATAGAGCATTTACTTTGGATGCTCATCAACGAATACTGTGAATCGGGTACAATGTGATTCATATACGTATTTACGCACACTTTAAATTTTAGAGCGAATTATTGAGAAGCAAAACAATATTCAGAACTTAGAAATATTATTCAGGTTTGTTTATTGAATTTTGATATCAAATTTGATCACCTGAAGCTATCATTAGTTTTAATCTATGTGTATTCTGCTGCTTGGACCTAATTTTTTTCTTGTTGTAAACTGGATATATGTATATAAATGGATATAACTTTAAACAAACGTCAGCAACATTTTTTTTTGCAATAAAAAGATTTATCACTCAGCAGTACCGTTATTCAGACTTACTCTATATCGAGCAGTAAACACTTTTAGTTTTACTGCTGATGTTGGACATTGTATATGTGTCCGAAATATTCAGTTAAAAATTTTATATTTATTTTACTGTCGATTAAAAGGTTTCATCCCTATTTTGAACTGTTATATTTTTTGTCATGGAAAGGCAGTGTTGTCTTCGAAGTTATCTGTACGATTTAAGGAGAATAAATGTTACTTAGGTATCGATTTTAAAAGGGCAAAAATAGGCACATGATATGTTCAAATTTAAAAGTTAAACTTTCCAATCAGTCCTCATAGAAAAGTCTTCAACTAATTTTCTAATAGGGATGAGGTGTTAAAAATATCAAGTATTACAAAAAGCGTAGTGTCACAAGATACCTATGGGAAATGAAGTTTTTGAAACTCTATTGCAAAGGTTTTATTGGTTAATTTTATTGAACTGCAAAATAGGTCAAACTAGTTTTTAACTCAGGTGCCTAATTTTCATACTAAATTGATAGATTTAGGGGGGGGAAACAAGTACCAATATTCTTACACAAACGGAGGGATCGAAACTGGAAAAATCTATGTTTTGACTATGGGAAAATTTTTCATTTATAATGTAATAGTCATATCAGGGCCAGAACTTTAAGAAAAGGCCTTCACTATATTATAAATGCTGAAATGACCTTCATTAGAAATTTTAACCTATTCTTTGGGACTTTTATGTTTAAAACCATCTTCGGTTTGTCTGGTAAAACCTGCTTGCTAAAAACCAAGGAAAGAAAAATAAAGCATGTATATTATATTGATAGTTGCTCTTTGTAATTCACGTATGTGTTTATGTGTTTTTTTCCCTTTTGTGAGAACTACAGTAATTGATAGAAAGAGAGGGTGCCAAAATTTAAAAAAGCCCAAAATTTCCAATTATCAGGTTCTTTTTCCCCATCTGGAATATATTACAAAGAAATTAAGATCATAGCATCTTTATCCTTCTGACCTCCTTAAGAATATCTTCTGTTCTAGAAATTTTGAATAAATTTCATTAGAAGAGTTAATTTATATCTCGCAATTTCTATGTTCAACACCGTTGAAATCAGCTGTAAGGTAAATATTTGTTTAAAAAAATTACAGTCGCAAGGCGAGAAGGACAAAATTCGTGTTTAGCCTGTAGAACATGCATGGTCAAAAAATTACATCATGTTAAAAAATATTTCGGGGTACCTGTCCTAAAGCTATTCGTATACATACGCACGTTCGTGCGTATTTAGTTTCTATTAAAATCGTCAGTGGTGTAGCCAGAGGTGGGGATATTTCTGAAGCCCTATCCAATCAAAAAACATACCTATAAATATGTACTTTTTAAACATAAAAGATAATCGTTGTAGGCCTGATCAATACTTCCTCTGTACGTATTTTTCTAAATTATTTAGCTCACCCTTTTGCCGTTTCCAGTTGAAATTCTGATCCACGGCAGCTTCCAAACCAAGAGGGTGTTCCGGGGTTGACAAAAAGCTAATAATACTTATATTAACTAAAATTAAATTTTTCATTCCAGGTTATTAACTTCTGCATCCTCAAATTGAGAAAACTAGAGACAAATGACCTATTTGAGGAGAATTGATGAGTATTAATGCATCAACACTCATATTTTTCATATTTTACTCTTTAGTATTATTCATATTTTGATAATAAATTTTAATGCGTATTAAGGTATTAGAAAACAAATTGTTCCAGGTTCGTAGTTATTTCACATTAAATATGAAACACGAATTGAATTGGAATTTCCACCTGGAAAACACTCCAAAAAACTAATGTTTAATTTCTGTCTTTAATCATTTCTAGATGAGTGGCTTAAATAACCTTCAAAATCAATCTTTTGTAATTTCTTCATCATAATAAAATGAAGTCTTCCTTGAACATGTTTGTGATTGATTAATACTGTGAAGCCTTCCTCTCAACCATAAAATTGCCTTTATAAAATTTACGCCTTTGTAGCTAAAATAACTCTTTATTATATTTCACGCTTCGGTATAAAAACTCAATCATAACTAAACAATAGGTGAGTTGAACAACAAGTGTAGATTTGGGAACTTAACGACCATAGCTGCTGCCTCCAACTGGCGCTGAACCTGTAACAACAATCCAATGTAACAAAAGTCAACATAAAATTAGCAAAAGTGCAGATAAGGGGCACAATGAAACCCTAAACAATTAGGAAAAACCACTTTAAAACAAGACCCTTTTTACACTGAGATTCTTAACCCCAGAAAGTGGGTAAAGCTTTTGTGTATATTGAGCTTTCTAGAACCATTTATATTGCTGTTATTCTGACCCCTACAAATGGATTTGACTTCTGTATAAGGAATTCCTACTATGATCCCTCAGTCTGGAATGTGTTGCGTTCAATACATACATTTTTGATATTGTGGAATATCTTCAGAGGCGGTTTTAAGGGAGTGATAGAGGGAGTACATACCCAAGGCACAGAAATTTGAGGGGTGCAGAATTTCAAATTAATAATCTAACGTTTATAATCAGTTTTTAATTTATAAAACTTATTTTTATTAATATACAGTAGAGGAAATTTTTGCTAATAAATTTAAATATTGCTAAAATTTGGCCTGAAACTTTTTGGGAGACGGGGATTGCTAATCAAGATTTTGCCCAAGCACAATAGAGGCCAGAACTGCCACTTAATATCTTAGTCAAATTAACGCGTAAAATAAATTATTTATCACGTATTATCAACTCACGCTATATCTTTAAAAAAATCAAAAGAAAAAGTGCCCTAGTCAAGTGTCAAAAACCCATTTGTCGAAATGTAGATATAGCACACGACCTTGGCTTTGAATCGGGATTTTGTTAAAATGTCCATTGCGTGTCAACTGAGAATTTATAGTTACAGCAACTAAACTTGACTTACGTTACAGAATTACCCAGGAAACTTGGCAAACTCCTCAATAAAATATACGACGTTGAAGAACCATAATACAAGGAATGGAGTTATTTTAATCTAAGGTGGTTTGATCTTCTTTAATTCAGGTTAGGTAAAATAACTACCATTAATGACGGCTATTGCTGTTGTCACAGCAAGAATATAAATGACATGCAGTTACTAATTGTCTTGGCAGTGCCTATACCCTTTCACCATCAGGCCTTTATTCAAGATATTAAATCTAAGAGGAAAGCGTCACTGCGTGTACTGTGCTCCCCAGATAATGCTTCTTAAGCTATTACATGAATTTGCAATATATTTTTACATTAGTTCTTATGTTGGAGGGCAGGGTTTGATCCATAGCCTTTGAATAAGAGTTTTCTTTGTCGTAAATAATTGTTTATAGTTCCCGTAATGTAATGGTTAAAAAAATATTTCGTGAAAATTTATGCTTGTCATCTAAATTCTGAGGTTAGGGGTTCGAGTCCTGGTGTCGCTGGTTATTTGGTATGGAACGGAGGTTGTTAGTTAGACTTTGTTGCTTAGACAGAGTTAAATAGATCTAAATGGGTACCTGCAGAAACCTGAGGGGGGAAAACGGGAAATGTTGGATGATTAGCCCCCATTCACGCATTACACTCCCGACCGAAGACATTGAATTAGGAGACCGGTACCCGCGCGTTGCAGCCCATTGGTCGGCATACGAAAATTATATTATAAAATATTTATAATTTTTTTTTATTATATTATAAAATTATAAAATATACTTTATCTGATCTAATCGATAAATGTTGCTGGGTTTCGTAAAATGGATTTACGTCCATTTCTAACAATAAATACCGGATATTACTTTTGCTACACTTAATTATTTCAATAGATTACTCCCGTTCTTAAAAACTCAATTGATTTCTGGAAACATCGTAGAGTCTAATCGAAACAATAATGTACAAATAACCAAAAACTCCCAGAATTTGGCTTTAATATTAAATCAAAGCTTTTTAATATTTTTTGCAATTAATAGAACTAGAATTAAGCAGATAACACCGAGGCTTTTCCGCTTAAAAGAAAGTCAAAGTGAAAAGCAAGCTGGCGGCCTTTATATGTATTCCGAGGTCAAAATCGGCAACTTCTTTTGGAGAGGAGGGGATTCACAAATGTTTCTTTTAAATAAGCCACTGCATTTATGAATAAAACAAATCGCATCGGAAGCTTTAAAAGTAACTTGAAAATTTTAAATCCAAAAATGCATTCCTATTTCCTATTTCTATTTCTATTCCTATTTCATTTATAATAATAGATTACTTGACAATCCGTAGAATTGAAATGTTGCATTTCATACCTGCACATAGGAGGGAATAAGAGAACCCAATCACTTGTCCAAAACCCCCTCCCCCTCCCATAAAACAGAAAGAACTGTCTTTAGAAAATGCATTGCTTTAATGTTTCCAGAAGAAGAAGGGGTACAAGCGAGGGACCGCTCACTTTGCGCCATCCGGTCTTCATCTCGGAGCGCCATAATTTTCGCACATTTCCACTACGCGTGGCATAGTTCCTGCAACTCTTGGCAGAGTTCTACCAGGCGTGGCATAGTTCCTGCAACTCTTGGCAGAGTTCCACCACCCTTGGCACACTTTGGCCACGTTTCGCGCGCACCACCTGGTATACCTCATTTCGGAAATTTAGCACCCCCTCGGGTACTTGTGGCATCTGTCAGAGGACTAGAATGAAGATAGAAGCGGATATTTGAGCCTTTTAGTTTTAATATTACAATTCATATTAACGAAAACGGTAAAACAGAAAGTTAATCAGAAAGATAAACAGATAACAGAACAGCATCCTCCTCATGTAAGATATTATTGTCTTCGATATGTTCTTGCAAAAATAAATGTTTTATGTTGATGATTTTACATTTTTATTTGGGGCGGAGATGTGGGGGTTAACACATCAACAGAAATGTGTCTCTTATTTTCTTCTATAAGGGTTGTCGAACTCTGTTGCCCTAGAGTTACGGTTTAGCAGGTAATGTTCTTTTTTTACCTTGTAAACATGGGGTATCATCATTGCCATCTATATAGTTCTAATAATTTTCCTGTGCACCAAAATTTACAATCGGCTTCCATCTGTTTACATCCCTTTAAATTTATTGAGTACTGAAATTGCAACGCTGCTGTTTCACTTTTAAATTCTTAAACGTATTTAAATTCAGCAAATCGGCGAATTTTTGGTATTTACTTGATATAAAATTCAAAACAGACAATAAAGTCAAACAGTTCGTGGTAACGAACTGTAGTAAGGAGCGACCCGGCTCAATAGTAACCAAAACTCTAAAAAATGGAATTTTGATATCAATAGCTACATCAAAAGAGTCGCATTTTAATGCTGATTTTACATATATAAGTTTAATCAAGTTTAGTCTTACCCATCAAACGTTACGAGCCTGAGAAAACTGGCCATATTTTAGAAAATAGGAGAAAACAACCCCTAAAAGTCATAGAATCTTAACGAAAATCACACCACCAGATTCAGTGTATCTGACAACCCTATTGTAGAAGTTTCAAGCTCTTATCTACAAAAATGTGGAATTTTGTATTTTTTTGCCAGAAGGCAGATCACGGATGCGTATTTATTTGTTTGTTTGTTGTTTTTTTTTCCCAGGGGTGATCGTATCGACCCAGTGGTCCTAGAATCTTGCGAGAGGGCTCATTCTAACGGAAATGAAAAGTTCTAGTACCATTTTTAAGTGACCAAAAAAATTGGAGGGCACCTAGGCCCCCTCCCACGCCAATTATTTTCCCAAAGTCACCAGATCAAAATTCTGAGATAGCCAGCGTATTATTTTATTCAGCGTAGTCAAAAAACCTTATAACTATGTCTTTGGGGACGACTTACTCCCCCACAGTCCCCGTGGAAGGGGCCACAAGTTACAAGCTTTGACCAGTGCTTGCACATAGTAATGGTTATTTGGAAGTTTACAGACATTTTCAGGGGGATTTTGAGGTTGGGGGGAGGAGGAGTTGAGAAGAGGGTAATATGGTGGGGGAACTTTCCTTGGAGCAATTTTTCATGGGGGAAGAAAATTTTCATGAAGGGAGCGCAGGATTATCTAGCATTATTTAAAAAATACATTGAAAAAAGAAATATGGAAAAGTTTTTTCAAATGAAAGTAAGGAGAAGCATTAAAATTTAAAACGAACAGAAATTATTATGATGGGCTCACCTCTTCCTAATACCTCGCTCTTTTTAAAGCTAAAGTATTTTCAGTAATTTCAACTATTTATTCTACGGCTTTTGTGATTCAGAGGTCATTCTTAAGAAATTGGAACAAAATTTAAGCTTTAGTGCAAAGAGCGAGGTTCTGACGAGGGGGTGAGCCCCTTAGTATACGTAATAAAAACATGAGAATACAGAAGTTCGCTACGTAAGCTAATTTGTAAGTTACGTACATCTTTTACTAATAAAAACATTCGTAAAAAAATTTAAAGTTCTAGTTGCCTTTTTAAGTAACCAAAAATCGGAGGGCAACTAGGCCTCCTCCCCCGCTCCTTTTTTCTCAAAAGATCAAAAGATGCTTCCTCATCAACGCCCCGCTCTTTACGCTAAAGGTTTTTACTGTTTTAAAAAGTAGAGTTAAGAGAAAGAGTCAAACTTTAGCGTAAAGAGCGGGGCATTGAGGAGGAAGCATCTCCTTTCATATACGAAGTAATTTCTGTTCGTTTTTAAGTTTTGAAGTCACTCCTTACTTTCCGTTAAAAGAACTTGTTTTTTTTTTATTTAATCTATTACAATATCAAACTTTCTGTAGTATGCAGCTTTAATTTATCAACATGAAGTTTCTAGAGTGGGCTTCAATCTTCCCTCGTTGTAACGTTATGCGTGTTATATCGTGATAAAACCCTTTGCAATGTTTGTCTATGACTGGATTATGATTCTCCACGAGAGAAAATATATATAGCTTAATTTTTCAATTAGACAATCGCTGGTGTTATATTACAAAACTGTTAAAATAATGATGCTAAAAATAAACAAATCCATTAGCAATCAATTAACAAACAAATCCATTACTCCGCAAGGACTTCGTTTCGAGGTACGTCTTCAAATAAGCTCAGATTTTTCTCTTATAGATTTAAACCTTAGCTCAAACTTAAGTTTTTTAGTAAGCTCAAATCAGAATGGCACATGAGCCACCTAGTTATACACAATACACAATGGCTCGCCAAAGACCAATCATTCCTCTTCTCTTTACTTAAAAGAAAACAAAATGAATATGTGTTTTTTATGAGATATAATTCAGTATCTGAAATTGAGTAATTATTGCATTTGTTTGGGTCCATAAGATAAATTTAGGCAATCTGCCAGCACGTAGTACTGGCGTATTTAATCCTACAGTAAATTTTTGAACTTATCTCTAAGTAAAATCAAGTGAAAAGCTTTACTTCGTAATAAATAATTTTTAGCTTGACGATACGTAGTTTGAAATTATAATATGCTCGAAAAATTATTTTCTACTTGCTGTATTCTATCATGAGTTAAATCTAAAATTTTTTCATTTTAATGGGTTTTGATACTTCAAAGAATAACTCTATCTCATCCATTATAAACTTTTTAAGCTTGTGTGGCCATACTATTTATAGTTTATTGGTTGGTCTTATCCTGGCTTGAAGAGCTGGGATACAGAAATATTCAGTTTAAATGAAATTCAGACCATCAGAAAGTGTGAAATTCGATTTTTGGATAAGCAGTTCACTCTAGTATGTCAAATAGTAAAACGGTAAAAATTAGCTCAATGGAATTATCTTTGATCACTTGGGAAGCTTTGGGAGTTCCCCACGGGGCTATCTGATCTGATTAAAAACCCTGCAAACCCAGGGTGCGCAAAAATTCATTGCCTTTTCAATCAAATTTCATAGTTAAACCACAAATTCTCAACAGCTATCGATTGTGGGTAGTGCCCCTGGGGAACTCAGCTAATATCCCCTTCGTCTTTGAGACGGTCAGCCAGTGCCGAGGCTTACAAAATGACTGTAAGGAATTGAATGCTCTTAATCTTAATAATCAAAGACAAGGATTAAGTTTAACATTCTTTGATATCCTATTTTAATTGGAATACAAGTTACTTATGTTAGCTATTTCTTTCAGGTTATTTAATATCCAATAATTATTTTGAGTTATGAGAATGAAACTTATGTTTACCTCCATATCCACCTAGAGATCCTCCACTACTTCCTCCATATCCACCAGCAGCACCGCCTAAGGAGCTTCCCCCATATCCTCCGGCTGAGGCCCCTTTGCTTGGAGCAAATCCACCTGCAGAGCCACCTCCATAGCCACCAGACGGTGCACTTATGGAGCTACCCCCATATCCTCCAGCTGAAGAGCCTCCGTAGCCTCCTGCACCTCCACCGATTCCAGCTGAAGAATGACCAAGTCCACCTTTACTTCCTCCAAATCCACCAGCAGCAGCTCCACCTCCATAACCACCACTGCTACCACCGTAACCACCTGAAGGCACTTGTGCTATTGGAGCAGGAAGTGGGGCTGGGACAGGAGCTCCATATCCGCCCGAACTTCCACCCCCATATCCACCAGCTTGGGTACCAGCTCCAAATCCACCAACTTGGGCACCACCTCCATATCCACCGGCTGGAGCACCACCTCCATATCCACCAGCTTGTGCACCACCTCCATATCCACCGGCTTGAGCACCACCTCCATATCCACCAGCTTGGGCACCACCGCCATAACCTCCAGCTTGGGCACCACCACCATAACCACCAGCCTTGGCACCACCCCCGTAGCCTCCAGTAGGAGCTATTGGGGCAGGTAGAGGAGCTGCTGGAACTGATGGAGCACCTCCGTAGCCCCCGGAGCTACCTCCATATCCTCCACCTCCACCGATTGGAGCTGAAACTCCACCACCATAGCCTCCAGCTGATCCACCTCCATAGCCTCCTCCTGCTCCACCACCTATTGCTCCTCCTCCATAGCCTCCTGACGCTCCACCTCCGTAGCCTCCGGAAGCACCACCAGAATGTCCAATAGGAGCGGCGGGAATACTGGGTCCACCATACCCTCCTTTTGATCCACCTCCATAACCACCGCTTGAAACTGGAGCTGCGTATCCACTTCCACCAGAGCTACCACCATAACCCGCTTTGCAGATAGCCACGCACGCAGCGATCACCAGAAACTAGAAAAAAATCTGATTAACATAACTGTACGTATTCACGTCAGAAAAAGCTATAATAAGACCACAGTAAAAAAAAAAAAAAAATCAGTATTATCCACTTAGCTACTTCCTGATTATTTTTTTTATTTTTGCTTACATAATAGTGGACAGCAAAAATTGCGTTGAACCAATTATAAAAGCTTGAAGTTTTTCGTATTAGTTGTTTCTGATACTTCTATATTTCCGAAATTGGCTACAAGCCAATTAGAGAATTATCAACAGCATTACTGAGGAATGATCATATGGTTCTTTGACCGCTTCTCAACTTGTGAATACAGTGCCTGTTTCTTGAGTTATTTTCTTGGTCAATCAAGACGTGCAAGCTGGCTCACAACCCCTGGAATGTAATATGCTATGGAACAAGAAGGGGAGGCAGTTGACCCTCCCAGATCTGGATATGCCCCCTCCCCTCCCAGACCCCAGTTTGCCTCCCTCCAGATGAAATTTTGTTTCTCTAAAAATCTTGTCAAAACCAAGATAAGCCTGGTTAATACAAGCATCCACAGAAGCGAGGCAGTTTTCTCTAGTATATCTTTCTCTTATAGTACTATTTGGCTCATTTTCCAAATTAGCTCCAACTTTGCCCCTCCACTAGCATTTCGATGAATTACAGCACTGCACAACTCTCTCACTTTTGCCCAGAGAGAGGTAACACCTAGACAAGGCAAGAGTACTTGAAATAAAGCTTTGTTTTGCGCTGGTAATCAAACAGTTCGTGGTAACGAACTGTAAGTAAGGATCGACCTGGCTCAATAGTGACTAAAACTCTTAGAAACGAAATTTTGATACCAATAGCTACACCAAAAGAAACAATTGTTTATGCTGATTTTAAATATATAAGTTTCATCAAGTTGAGTCCTGCTCATCAAAAGTTACGAGCCTGAGAAAATTTACCTTATTTTCGAAAAAAAGGTTATACACCCCTGAAAAGTCATAAAATCCTAATGAAAGTCATACCGTCACATTCAGCGTATCAGAGAACCCTACTCTAGAGGTCTTAAGCTCCTATGTGTGTATATTTGTTTATTCCATAGGGGCAATTGCATTGACCCAGAAGTCCTAGAATATTGCGAGAGGGCTCATTCGAAGGAAAATTAAAAGTTTTAGCGCCCTTTTTAAGTGACTGAAAATTGGAGGGCAACTAGGCCCGCTGCAACGCTCATTTTTTCCCCAAAGTCACCGGATCAAAATTTTGAGATAGCCATTTTTTTCAGTAGTAACTTTGTCTTTAGCAACAAAGTAAATAATGAACTTTGTCCATTATTTACATTTAGTGTTGGTTATTGGCGAGCACACAGACATTTTCAGGGGGATTTTTTATGGTAGTGGGGGGGGGGAGAGAATTATTTGAGATGTTCTTTCCGTGGAGGAATTTTTCTTGAGGGAGGAGAATTCTCCATGAAGGGGGAGCCGGATTTACCAGCATTATTTAAAAAACAATCAGAAATGAAATAAAAAAAACAAATTTTCTAAATAAAAGTAAGGAGCAACATTAAAACTTAAAAGGAACACAAATTATTACGTATATGATTGGATGTGCCCCCTCATATACTTTTTGTTTAGTACTTTCAAAACAGCTATTTATTCTATTTAAACGGCCTTTATGATTCTCGGGTCATTCTTAAAGAATTGGAACAAAATTCAAACTTTAGCGTAAAGAGCGAGGTATTGACGAGGGGGCGTGTCCCATCATATACTTAATAATTTCTGTTCATTTTAAGTTTTAATGTTGCTCCTTACTTTTAGTTTAAAAACCTTGTTTTTTTATTTAATCCACTAAAATCAATATTTTAAGGATGTTTTCTCGTCAGCGTTACCGTTGGATCTCTAAAAAATTTATATAAAAAATAAAAAAATAAATTTATATAAATTTATAAAAAAAATTTATATAGAGACAATACAAATACTTGATCTTTCTAGCACCCTTGACGTTTCTTGAAAACATCAGTTTTCTTGTATTTTGATAAAATTAACAAATATTAAACTAGTTAAAAATATACAATTTATTAAAGAAAAAGTCACATATTAAATTTTTTATTCTAAGAATTATCTTATAGCCCTAGACCCCCCATGGAAACAGAAAAACACCTTGGATTTAGGAACACTAAATATTTTCGTTTATTTTGGCAACTTGACGAAATAAACAACTTATGAACTAAAAAAAAGTCTACATTTTGTAAAGCTAGATTGTATTCTCTATTGTTAGATGATGATGAAACTAGAAATAAAATATTACCTATATTTATTTTATTTTATCAGAAATAAAATAAGTAAAAAAAATTAACGAAAATAAAAAAAAAAAGAAGATTTCTTAAGGGAGTTTCAAAAATACATACTTTCTTTTACTTCAAGTTTATTATTTCTTTCTCCATGTTTGAACAAGTTACATATGGTTTCATTTTAGACGAATGCTCACTTAACTTGCAAAGGCTTTTAAAAATATCGTTATCAGCAAAAACATATAATATATGCTGTAGAAATTACTAGTTTAAGCTAGAATCTAGTAAAAAACGTTAAAAAAAGCAACATCAAATAGATAAATACAGAATGAGATTGTCCTTTGAATAAAGCAACATATTGTTCTAATTAAAATTAAAATGTCATTTCATAAACATTCAAAGGCGCCACCTCACTCAAATGCTCGACGGGGGTTGTTACGTTTTTTAATAATTAAACAAAAAAGTTTTTTTTTTCAAAAAAGTCAGAATTGTTGGCTTGCCTTTTTTCATTTTTTTGAAGAAAAATACAAAAGGGTATATTTAAAAAATTGGAACGATTTACCCCTTCCCCTCCTTTCCTGATTGGTTCCCTTGTATACAAATGTAAAGAATTTTTCAGGTAAAACCTTATTTTCTTGCAAAGAAAGGAAATAAAAAAATAGAGATTTACAATCATTTTTAGATTGTGTCTTTTCAAATTCAGCACCACACTCAAGGAACTAAGTAACATTTTTATGATAAGTGAACTTACTCGAAATGCCATAATTATCGCTGTTTCGGATACAAACGACAGGACAAGACTAATTCTAACACAAATTTGTCTGCAATTTATAGTAGAAACAGTGGTGACTAGAAGGTCAAAATTTATGGTACGTCATTAAATGCGATATAAATTTTTAGACGCTATAATTTTTTGTAATCTCATTCTCATCAACCTTAACGTAAACCTTATGAATTCTTTTATCAAAATAAATTTCACTTTCAACAGATAAATCAGCTTATCAGATTAGCGAATTTGTAAAACTAAAAAAAATCAAATTACTGAAATATAGATGAGTGCTTAAACTTTTTTAATCTGTTATTTTTGTATACTTTTGATTATTCCGATGAATGTATTATAGGATTCATTGAATTGGATAAGAAGTTCAAAATACTATTGTCTATTGAGGACAAACTCTATACATTGTTTTTTTTCTTGTTCCAATTGAAAGAGCCGGATATACGTTAAAGAAAAGATAATTGTAGTAAATTTGACCAAAATCGATAAATCTCGACCGTTTTGTGTCATAAAATTTCTGTGAATAATTCTTATAAACGGTTTTCCTATAAAAACAAAAATAGACAATAGATCGAACAAAAATTAACACAGATTTGTAATTTTCATGTTTATTGTTAGGTCCACCTAACGCTAGGTCTCAGTCATAACGTAAGGACCCCAAAATGCGCAAAGGTATCACTTTATCCTTTAAAATTCGGAATTTACTTCACATCCCCCTCCTTCATCCATTATTTGGTTATTTTTATTCAACTAGCCTAAGATATGAACCCCCGAGCTTTTATACTTGTTCTACATGCTCTTGCTTCGAACAGGAGACGAAGAAATTTTACTTAGCTAAGATGATGAAAAGTTGAAGACCACAAGCTGGTTGAAACAGACCCGGACCTAAATAGACTAATGGACCTAAACGGACCTAATGGCTATATAAAATGGACCTAAGAAAAGACTCTCTGATTGCTCAAGTGAGTCACAGACAATTTTCTGTAAAATATTCCATGAACCACTACCTCAAAATGCCTAGTGTTAAAACATCGCCCACTGTCCAAAACCGTGTACTCCAGACAGGGCCGTCACTTATGGGGAAGCCCCCCCCCCCTATTGTTGCCTGGCAGTGGGTAAAAAAATAAGTTGACATAATCGTGCCAAGAAGCGCTGCGGTATTTCCGATTCCGCCGAGCATTTTTTGTTCGGTTAAATAAAGACCACGAAAATACTGACATGTCATCTACAGAAATCCCAAACTTAGCTGGTAAACGTAGCAATCTTACTGACTTCTGCCGTAATTTTACAGATGATGCCACAGTTTTCTATTTGGTTAAATAAAGAGCATGAAAATAGTGACATGACGTACATTTTTCTACTTGCCACAATAGTGATATGACACCACAGTTTTCTATTTGGTTAAATAAAGAGCATGAAAATAGTGACATGACTTACACCAAATACACCAAATGTGTTGTGATTCAGTTCACCTTTTCCCCTCAAAACACCTTGAAAATTTCACCTTCATACCCTTAGGCAAAGTTGTATTAGTAGTAGGCTACAGTAGTGGTATTGATATTGTTAGTAATAGTGTTAACATAATGCCTTTTGATGGGTAGAACATCCCTCTCATTAAGTCCTTGAAGTTTCAACTTTATACAATTAGCCGTTGCTATGACATTGCTGATATGTCCTTTTGATAATCTGTATGTTCATATACCTCTTGAAATTTTTATCTTAGTGCTCTTAGCTTTACAAGTAGTTGCAATAGAAGTAGTAGCAGTAGGAGATACATCAGTAATAGTAATATTAGCAGTAGATAACTTCGAAGACCACACTGCCTTTCCATGACGAAAGTAAAACAGTTCAAAATAGGGATGAAACCTTTTTATTGACAATGAATAGATATAAAATTATTTAACTGGATATTTTGGTAGCTGCAGTAGTATTGGTAGCATACAAATATTGCCTTTTTGATCATATCCCTTATCATTTCTTGAATTTTCCAAATTATTATACTCAGTTATTCCTGTGTTACACACTTTTGACAATCCTTATACACATAAGGTGTTTTGATTTAGTTCAACACTCCCCTATACATTCTCTGAAATGTTTACCTGAATGACCTTCGTCTTTTTGGAAATTGAAGTTCAAACATGCATACCTTTCTCTATAACATATACTATCTGTAAACAATGAACGGATTGCCTAGCTTACAGCTCTTGTCCTGATGAGGACTGTGGGGAGGTTGACATCCCCAAAGACACAATTACTGGACCTTTTAACAAGACAGAACAAAAGAGATCTCTTAAAATTTCGATCGGGTGTGTTTTGGGGAATGATGGACTGATTGCTCTGGGGAGGGGGCTGATTGCCATCCACCATTTTTTACTCTTAAAAAGGGCACTAAAACTTCTGACTTCCAATCAAATGAGCCCCATCCGGTCCAAAGCCTATAAGACCACCTGTTCCATGAGAACCTTATATGCCCCGGGGTATAATTTAGAACCCTTGCCCATAGGCTCTGGAGATTGTTTCAACTCTAAAGACATAGTTGTATGATTTTTGAACTATTGGTAACAAAATAGCTATCTCACAATTCCAATTGAATACGTTTAGAGAAAATGTATGCCAGGAGGGGGGGATAGTTGCTCTCCATCATGTTTGACTCTTTAAAGGAAACTAGAACTATACATATCCAATGAGCCTCTTCTAAAGTTCACAAGACCACACCTTCCATAAAAACCTTATGTGCCCCTGAAGCATAACTTACAACCCTTGCCCCTATACTCTGGGGAATTCTATCAACCGCGAATGCCTTCTTGTACTATCTGCGGACTATTATTGAACACATGGCTATCTCAAAATTTCTATTGGATGCATTTGTGGAAAATGCAACGTGGGGGAGGAGACATTTAATTTCCAGACCTTTCAGCTACATTTTACAAAATGGCTAACTCAAAATTTTGATTAAATGTGTTTGAGGAATTGATGGGCGTGGGGGGGGGGGCTTGTTGCCCTACAATCACTTTTACCATTAAAAAGGGCACAGGCCTTTTCAATTTCCAATTGCATGGGCCTTTATTCGAAGTTTTTACGACGAAAAAGGGGCATTTAAAAATTTCTATCAGATGTATTTTGGGAAAATTCGAGGTATAGTAGGGTGTAGGGTATCCACCCTCCGATTACAAAAGGCTCTAGAACTTCGGATTAACATTCCTATGAGCACCCTCCGAAGTTTAAACTATCACCCTTTCCATATAAATCTTATATGTCCCCAGGGCATAACTTACAACCCTTGCTCTGAGGGTTATGAGGAAGTTCTAACCCGCAAAGACAAAATTTTTGGACCTTTCAACTACGTTGAGCAACATTACTATCTCAAAAGTTTGATTGGATGTGTTTGGGGAAATGTTGGGCATGGGGGGATAGTCCCCCCCCCCACTAGCCCTAGCACTAGTCCTTTCAATTTCTAATCGAATCAGCCCTTTTCGAAGTTTCTACGACAACTCTTTCGATACGAAGTGCTGTGGTCTAAAACGAAAAAATTAATATATTGAGCCTACATCGCTCTTTACTTAGGCAGCGCTATTGTGCTGCCTATGATTTCCCACCCTCACCCACGCAACATACGTTGTTGTAAGTTTTATCTTACCCTGATAATCATGGAACGTAACAAGGTAAACATAAACAAAACATTATAACGAGACGTGATAAAAACTGGGCTGGTAATTTTTTTGTGAATATTTTTTTTTTGTGAATAGGCAGTGGGACAAATAAAAAACCAACAATGCTATGAAAAATATAATATATAAAAGAGACTTAAAAACTAAAACATAGAAAGATTAAAAGTTTGCTTGAAAAAAAATAATAATATAGGTGGTAAGCCAAATAATTTGGAGCCCTACCGATAAGCCTGTCAAAAATAAGAGTTATTTTCGTTGCATTAGTGTTCACATTTTGGTTTTTAAGTTTATGGTAGACAAATACGGTACTTAGTCAAAATCGAACAAAATACGCATAATCGTATAAAATACGCGTAATCATACAGAGTTGAGGTCAAGCAGTTTCATCTTTTTCAACGAGGTAAATCCTGTTAAAGCTGGGAGTTTTTCACGATGCTGCTTCAATCTCGTGGCCAAATTTATACTAAGTCACGACGGTCATGGTCGTTAATATTGAAAAGTGCTCTTAAACATGACACTAAAATTAAAAATGAAAGGGAACATCACTGAGTTTTGAATGACATGAATAGTATAGTATCCGTGATGACTTGTAGAAATTTTGCCCCTTTTACTGGCAAAAGCGAAAGGTTTTTCAAAAAAGATCCTGATGAGGAATAACCACGTTTAAACAAATTTTCAATCAGTTGGTGTGCACAATGCCTTTGGGAAACGTGCCGTGATGATATATCTTTGTGCTGCGTGGTGGGACGTAGTATGAAGTTATGGAACAAGTGGAACTCCAGGATATGCACCAGGTGGTGAAGGGTGGGGTAGTCCTATGAATTTGGAATTTCAATTATGCATATCTGGTTTTTATGCTTTGAATGAAACTTGCATTCAAGATGCCTTCTAATTTGAGACATAACGGTACTGGTTTAGCTAGGATTTTTTATTTATTTATTTTTTTTAAGGGGGAGATACCAGCAAAGTAGGTGGGATAAACTTACCGTCCTATGTCAGAAATTACTTTTCATCCTTTTTCAAAGATTTTTATTTCAAAGATTGGTACTGCTGTCTAAACCTCTATCAGATGTAACCCTACAAAAACAGTCTAATTCTGCTCTTTCTTCTGAATGAAAAGTTTGCAAAATTGAAATGCTTCAGGGTCATCAGATCTTAAAATCCTTTGAACTGGGGCTATTGGCGTGACTCTGTTCGATCAGCCAGAGTTAACCCAGCTCTTAATGGGTACCTGGAGAAATCTGGGGAAGGTAAAGAGGAAGGGTGCACGAAAGCACGAAATGGCCGGTTCCCAGCCCCCATTGCACTTCCTGACTGAAAGGCCTTGAAACAGAGATAAGCACCATCGGTAGGGACTGCAAAGTCGAAAGCCGCATTTTTCACTTTACCTTTTAGTGCTAGTCGTTTCGACTATATCCATTAGAGTGCAATTTATTATATTTTTAAATTTAGCTTTTAGAATTATAATATTCCTGACAAACTTAACAAAAAGTATATCATGAACTTATATTTCCCCAAAAAATTTTAGTGATTCACTCGTAGGTTTCTACCATCTTGAGTACATCTTGGAGCGCCAGTTGCTTTACCCCGTGGGACTCGCTTTCACTGCACCGTTGATCACACATGGGAAACCTCTCATTACACGTGGCATAATTTCACCAAGCGAAGCTTTCGCCCCTGGTGCACACAATTTTTTAAAGGTGACTGACCCTTTAGAGTTTGTATGACAATAGTTGTTGATCCTGTAAGCAACTCTTAAAACCACACGTAAAAAGGATGATTTAAATATATCATCAGGATTAGTTGGCTTGCATATTTAAGTGTAATTACTTAAGTGTAATTATTTAAGGCTTTTAAGACTAATGACTTTTAGAAGAAAGGAAAAGGGAACAAGTTTGGCTTTGCGATGGTAAGGAAATCAATATGTACTCTTCCTGTTGTCCTTGATATAAATAAAAAAATGTAAATTCTTTAAGGATCAAACAACATTTGAAGACTTCCGGGCGAGAATTTGTATAAGCCACCCTCTAAATTTTGGAAAAGAGACAAAATATTCAACGGCCAGTGCATGTCTAGACCTTGGAGTGGGGAATCAGAGGTATTGTTCTTGAAATAGGGGAGGTATTATAAATGTGCAAGGTCCATTTCTAGGCCATCATATATCAATTCATTCTGAAACCTGTTCGTTGGGAACAATCTTGAGGGAGGATATGTACCTCTTTACAGGGCCGGAAAAAGTGCGATTCGAACGATTGGGGCCCCATCTGGCCCCGCGTTTGAAGGGCCCGGTGCCACCGTCAAAATGAACAATTGGTTTTCAAAATAGAGAAATGCTCAATAAGCGTTGCTTCTGGAGAGATCATTTTTCAGGTTATAATTAATGAAAAAAACTGTATGATATCAACAATAAATTAGGATAGACTAAATAGTTTAGCAACCATGTTGACTGAAAGTGAAGATACAAGGAAAATAGTTTTTAAAACAGTTTTAGAAACATTCGCAGAACAAAAATTTAGAAATATGTAAATTCATGAGCCCAAATTCGGTAAATTGATGTAAATTGCGAAAGACATTTTTTGCAGTTTCATAATATCTAGGGGACACAAACGTAAATTAACGTTAACACAAAATGAGTACAAAAGAAACAAAAGAGGACAAAACCGTAAGATCAAAATGAGCAAACCGGACCACCAAATGGGACAAGATCAAGAGAAAAAACTAAGAAATGTAAATGTACGACGGGTGATAATGAACAACCTAGACCATCAAAAGTGACAAGACCAATCCAAGCAGCTAAGGTAAAAGGCACTCAAAAAAAATGTATGAAGTAATCATAAACGAAAATAAAGATCAAATAGGTATGTAGTTAAAATATTAGCGAAACCGACAATTAGAACAAATCAAAAATAAAATTGAAGAACATAAAAATATGCTGTTAAAAGATAAGTGACAGCGAAAATCACAACGACTCAAAAACGAAAGTTAAGAGAAAAATATGTGTTTACAAGACATGCAATAATTAGGATCAGAACGAATTAAAATGAAAATGAAGAACAGAGAAATGTGTTGTTAAAATTATATGAACACGAGAACAAAGAAATATGCAGTTAGAAGATAGTCAGCAGCAAGAATTACAAGCAACAGGAGGAATCAGAACTTCTGAAAGATGAAAGTGAAGAACAAAGAATTGTAGGATTAGCAGACACGCTAAAGCAAGTATCAAGAGTGTCAAAAATGACAGTGAAGAATAAAGAACTGTACTGTTAAAGGACAAAGAGAATTAGAACGAGTCAAAAATGAAAGTACAGAAGAAAAAAAGGTACTTGTGTACATAATGGTGCACGCTAGAGAACAAACCGGTTTCATATTTTTGTATTAAGAGAGAATTATCTTACGCTCGGTGGAAAACAAGTAACAGATGACAGAATACATTATAATTACATAATTTGGGCTATATATTTGCACATCAGGGGGGCGTAGATGGGGGTAAAGCATTTGAACTTATTGTGATATGCACAATAAGTTTAGCTAACATATTTGCATGCAGACTCGCTATACTTTACCCCCCCCCCCTACTGTGGGGCAAATATATAGCCTGACTTTGCTTCTAAAGTATTATATTTTCATCATATTTTGGTATATTTCATTAGGATTGACCTAACCTCACTTCTCAAGTGTGTACCATTATGTACACAAGTAAATATTATGTTAGGAGAACAGCACCATCACAATCTTCGATGCCAACAAATTGTGGCATAAAACCCAGTAAAACCAACAAATATGCCGTAAACTACGCAAGTGTTTTTTGCCAGTTTTTAGGGCCCTTTATCTCTATATGTATTCACTGTGGAGTCCCCCATTACCCCACAGGAACAGTAGCCAACAAAGATGATTTACTTAGGGGCTGCTGCCCGCCTGGTCAAATTGCATTCGTGCATCAACAGTTTCCAAATGAACTTGTTTGGCCTGTTATAGGAAATAACTTGCCCTCTAAAGAGTTTCAAACAGTTCGAACTGTAACGAGTTCGAACTGTATACAGATAACGAACTGTAGTAAGGAGCGACCCGGCTCAATAGTAAACGAAACTCTAAAAAACGGAATTTTGATGCTAAAAGATACATCAAAAGAATCGGATTTTGATGCTGATTTTGAATATATAAGTTTCATTAAATTTAGTCTTTGTCATCAAAAGTAAACTGAGAAAATTTGCCTTATTTTGGAAAATAGGGGGAAACACCCCTTAAAAGTCATAGAATCTTGACGAATTCGCAATCGGCGTATCAAAGAACGCTACAGCAAAAATTTCAAGCTCCTATCTACAAAAATGTGGAATATCGTTATTTTTGCCAGAAGACAAAACACGGGTGCGTATTTATTTTTTTTTATTTTTTTCTCCAGGGGTCATCGTATCGACCAATTGGCACTAGAATGTCGCAGGAGGTCTCATGCTAACGGAAATGAAAAGTTCTAGTGCCCTTTTTAAGTGACCCAAAAAATTGGAGGGCACCTAGGCCCCCTACCACGCTCATTTTTTTCCCAAAGTCAACGGATCCAAATTTTGAGATAGCCATTTTGTTCCACATAGTCGAAAACCATAATAACTATGTCTTTGGGAATGACTTACTCCCCCACAATCCCTGGGGGAGGGGCTGCAAGTTACAAACTTTGACCAGTGTTTACATACAGGAATGGTTATTGGGAAGTGTACAGCCGTTTTCAGGGGGATTTAGGGGGTGGGTTTGAGGGAAGGGGGCTATTTGGGAGGATATCTCCTTGGAGGAATATGTCATGGGGGAAGAAAAATTCAATGAAAAGGGCGCAGGATTTTCTAGCATTACTATAATGAGGATGAGGATGAGGTCTTTATAAATTCTTGGAATCAGAGCATCTAACAAAAGAGGTTGTTGGATCCCAGCCAAACTTGATGGAAGCCATATTAAGTTTTCCAGCCATTTAATTTGGGCATTTATTTCATTCCAGCTTGAAAAGAAATATGTCTGATTTGAGATCAGAAATATGTGTGATAAAATCAGAAATATGTCTGATGAAACAATGAAAAAATAAACATGAAAACGTTTTTCCATTGAAAGTAAGGAGGAGCATTGAAACTTAAAACGAACAGAGATTATTACCCATATGAGGGGTTCTAAAAATACTTTTGCATAAAGAGCGAGGTATTTAGAGGGAGATAAATACCTCGCCCTTTATGCTAAAGTATTTTTAGTAATTTCAACTGTTTATTCTACGGCCTTTCTGATTAAGGGGTCATTCTTAAAGAATTGGGTCAAAACTTACGATTTAGTGCAACGAGCGAGGTATTAACGAGGGTACAAACCCCCTCATATACATAATAAAAATATAAGAATATAAAAGTTAGTTACGTAAGTTAATTCTTAAGTTACGTATATTTTTTACTAATAAAAACGTTCGTTAAAAATTAAAAGTTCTAGTTGCCTTTTTAGGTAACCGAAAAATTGGAGGACAACTAGGCCTCCTTCCGCACCCCTTATTTCTCAAAATCGTCTGATCAAAACTAAGAGAAATCCATTTAGCCAAAAAAGAATTAATATCCAAATTTAATTTTGATAATTTATATGCGGAGAGCCAAAATCAAACATGTATTAATTCAAAAACGTTCAGAAATTAAATAAAAAAATCAGTTTTTTTAACTGAAAGTAAAGAGCGACATTAAAACTTAAAACGAACAGAAATTACTTTGTATATGAAATGGGTTGTCCCCTCCGCAATCCCTCGCTCTTTACGCTAAAGTTTGACGCTTCCCACAAGTCTACTTTTTAAAACAATTAAAAGCTTTAGCGTAAAGAGCGAGAGATTGCGGAGGGGACAACCCATTTCATATACGGAGTAATTTCTGTTCGTTTTAAGTTTTAATGTCGCTCCTTACTTTCAGTTAAAAAAACTAGTTTTTTTTTATTTAATCACGAACAAATGCGAAACTGGAACTCGTGTTTTGCTTAAAAATTTGATATATATGGGGGCCCCGCAAAAAAAAAATCCAATTGAGCCCTGCACCTTGTCCATCCGGCCCTGCCTCTTTACCTGTTGAAAACTGCTGGTCAAAACTTAGAGTTCAAATGTTTTGAAGGGAGGAAAGTGCACATATATGTTTATATGAGTACGTTTCTCCACCATTAGGCCAAAGAATCAAGTAAGAATTTTCTCGGGGTGGGAGATCTATAAATATGAAAAGTACATGTTCAGTTCTTTTTTAGTATTCTAAAGGACGGCCTTCATAGCAGCAGACCAATTCTGAGGGAAAAATTGTCATATCAGTTGAATACCTCAAAAGAAAAATATTTTAATAAAAATTAATTTTAATTTTTGGTGGAGGGGGGGATGTAAATATATAGTAGTTTGGCGCATGTTAGTGATAGCCTTGAGACTGGGAAGGAGAGGAATTGCTGATGTCATAAGGGATTTATAAGTCTGAAATAGCCGTTTTTAGTCAACTACTTCTTTATTCTTTTCAAAGGGCATTCTTTCAACCGATATCTATGGAGGGAAAAAACCCCTGGGCAAAAAGCAGATGTCAATTTGATTGTCAATTTAAGTAGAAAATGACATAAATGTGTAGGAGCACGCAGGTCTGGCCGTAAAGTCACAAAATCGGAGGAATTGTTCCCCTTAAGAAAGGGGGCAGTAATAAATCTTTAGAACATATTCTAGTTCCCTATCTTTTAATTTTTTTGCAAAGGGAAACATGTGAGTCAATTTTTGAGGGACGAGATAAATCACTTCTTCCCTTGAAAAATTCTAGAAGATGAATGGTGACTATTTATTCTGGGTGGAGGGGGACAGGAGCTAATGGGTCCCTCTGATTATGGAAATATCTACGGAGGGTCTGTGATCGCTTTACTGGAAACGAATTATATTACATCTTTTTTTGTACTTAAAATTTTGAATTACTGAGCTTTCAGCAGTTAGTAAAAATACATAAATCCAATATTCAGTTTAATTTTATTAGTTCTTTTCAAGGACTGTTCAAGACAAATATCTTTCAATAAACTCAAATGACACTATAGGCTTTAGATTTTACAGTTTTGGAAGGGAGAAGGGGGGGGGGCAGTAGCCAAACTCTTGTTGGTAGCGATTTCTGTTTGTTTTAAGATTGCTTCAAATTTTCAATTTAAGCTTTACTCGTTTTAAGATTTATTTCTTCATTTATATTAGTACCTCGTGTGTGTTTGTTAATTACGATTGTTTATTCCATTTTTGTTCATTTTGGGTTTCAGTTATTCTTTGATAGTAATTTATAGTCGTTTTGAGTTTGAATTATTATAATAATTTATTTTTGCTAGTCTTAAATTTAATATGGCTCTTTACTTTTCTTCGGAAAACTTTTTTTCTTTTAAAGAATCTTATAATTAATTAAAAAAATTAAAAAAGTTCTTTTTTAATTAATCCCCAAAAAAGCCAATTCTTTTGATGTATTTATTGTTATTGAAATTCGTATTTTTAGAGTATCGGTTGCTATTGTGCCGAGTCGCTCCAGTACTCCTAACCGTTTGATGAAAAAACAATTGCTTAAAAATTAATTTCCAACAAGATGCAACATATTTAAATATCTATGAAATATGTATTGTGCCGAGTCGCTCCAGTAATCCTAACCGTTTGATGAAAAAACAATTGCTTAAAAATTAATTTCCAACAAGATGCAACATATTTAAATATCTATGAAAAAGATTGCTAGAAGAGGAGGCAATTTTACCAGGACCTTAAGCCTATTTTTTGCTTTAAAGAGTACAGATTGAAAATCATTGCAAGTTTTCAATTTGAAGAGTGGGATATCTATTTCATTATCTATAAAAAATTGGACATACGAGAACCTGGATAGTTGTTTGGGCCGGGGGGGGGGGGCAATTTTGTCCTCGGGTCTTGCAGAACAGAAATCCTTGCGCTATTCCGGGTAAAACAGCTTTCCTTCTTTTCTTCTGAGAAGTTGAAGATGAAAGGAGTGGGGGATACTGGAGACATCAAAGGCCTAAATTATTCCTTCGATCAAATCCTAGATGGCTCTTCTTACAAGGAGAACCTGCCTTACTCTCTAAAAAATGACCGAAAGATGGTGGATAGGGAGGGGGCGTTAATGTATTAGAAAGGTCATAGACTCATGGTGTGCTTCTCAACAATACTAATTGACAATCTTTGCACAATTTCGGTTTTTTAAAATATGGGGAACGGTAATTTAATCTTGTAAGATCCACTTGTATTCTTTGACTCGAAATACATTGGAAAACGTTGCACCTTTCCTTTTCAATAAGTTGAAATAAGTCTATCTCCCAGATAAAAACCAATAGTAGGAGGGGTATTAGTTGGGATTTAAAAAATAAAATCCTTTTGCGATTCTGGCTAAAGCATATTCAATATTCTCACCTTTTTTCTAAAAGATTTGATGGCTGGGTCTTTTAACTCATTTTTTTCTTTTTTTTATTTTTCTTAGAAGTCCAGCTATAGCTCATGGTTTAACACAATTATTATCTATTTTTTCGATGAAGTTTTGAAGATTCAAAACGCAAGAATAGCATTATTAAATAATTTAAGTGGACTAAATTTCATAAATTATGGGAAAGTTAACCGTGCTAATCATTTCACTTGCCTAAATAACCTTATTATGAAGTGAAGATAAAAAGTAGATAAAAAAGATAACAAAGTAGAGAAGTCGCACCCAAGGGGGGGGGGTACCCAATTTGATTCCCCCAATTTTTTTGTCCTAGTTACAAAAATACCTATAAAAAATGTGTGTTGTGTTGTATAAAGTGTTTGTTAGGTCCCCACCATCGAAAAAAAAAATCTGGGGCAAGATCCTGCACAGTCTACTTTATTTTCAACTGAAAAAAGTTTGTATAATAGAGGAATTGGTATCAGAACTATGAATATTATATTAGTGACTAAGCAAGACTCTGAAGAGTAAGGATTTCAAAAGTTTAAGAAAAACATACTACGTACTTCCTCAGGATTTCTGTAAAGATAGGTTATGTAATCGTTTATGCTATGAATTAACATCTCCTCCTCAAATGGGGTGGGAAGTGATTGTCCGAAAAGATACAAAGTAAAAAGGCCTTTCATGGAAGGAATTATAAAAGTAGTTTTTGAAACGATTGGGCTGAGGAGGAGGAGGCGCAGCTGTGCTGGCTTCAGGTTAGCTGGTGATGGGTTGTGATGGGTTGTCAGCAGTAATAGTGATAGATCAGTATTGATGTAAGAGGAGTATAAATGATGAGCTGATAACTTGATTTTTATTGAACACTTCAACCACAGCTTAAATTCTGATAAATACCTTGGACTTGCGAAAGCTGTGAAGCCATTTCATTCTGTAGATTTAATTATGATTAGCAACTTTTTCTTATAAATACCTTTGGTGATCGTTCTCTAATTTGATTACTATTTGGACACGAATTTGATTACTATTGGATTATCCATTTGATAATTTTTTACTTCTTATCTGATACTATTTTTTAATACTTAGGTTTTATAGCGACCCCACCAAACAAGTGAAATTAGATTATTTCTAATGAAACATACCGAAACATGATGGAAATATAATATGCTACTTTAGTAAGACATTATGGAAAATACAACAGAAAATTTTGGAGAGCAGGCCACCCAGTATGCATTATGCTAAATGCCTAACCTAGCCTTAACACCTCTATCTATGAAGTAGCTAATTAAAATATACCTAAATATAGGACTAAGCTAATTATCTCCGAAGGGGCATAGAAAACCGGTCTCATTACAGATCAAGAACAAAATGTGGTCGCTATAGGACTTAACTACCTATCTTTGCTGATCGACTTTTAATTTGATTACCATTTGACTGCTTATTTGATTACTATTTGATTAATAATTTAATTGCTCTTTGATTTCTAATCTGATACTATTTTTAAGTAGACTTTTATTTTGCAACCAAACGCTAATTTTTTTTCTTTATTTTTTCACGACACTATCATTGCCAAAACACCACCTTCTTAATATTAGGATGGTAAAATTAAATTTGCAAAATCTGACAAATTGTATGTTAACTTTAACCTGTTGTATAAATTTTAACCGGAATTTAACGATAAAAGTAAGATCTTAGCCAAAATGGACCAGAAGGAACATTGCCCTCGACAGAAGGGAATTCCAAGTCGTGAGTGAATGGTTTGAGCGAACAGTATGACCGTAAGCTAATCATAGTGTAGCCGTAATTTGAAGATAATATGGAAGAACATTCAACTTAAAAAAAATCAAGGCTGTGAAAACCACTGGTTAAACTTGATTACCATTTATGGTAAATTTCATCAAGCAACAAGAGTTTTAACTACCTTAAGTTACCGACTTAAGTTCACAACTGTCAGGGTGAAGGACTAACTATATCATTTCTAAGCCCTTATACTCGTTGATTAGCGCATTGAATGAAGCTGGGCCTCGAAACTCTGGGGACTACAACTCATACCTCCCTGTAGTGGCGGTTATAACCTCTCTTGTGCCCGGGGCAAAATCTTGATTATCACCCCTTACTGTCTCCAACGAAATTTTTAGATCAAATTAAAAAAATTCATTTATTAAACGAAATTATTTTCAATTAATTGGTTAATCAATTAATAATTCGTTTCTAAATTATTTTTTTTGCTATTTAAATTATTTAGCTGTTATTATTTATTTTAATCATTATAATTTAATTTTTTTTTTTATTAATTTGTTAATAATTCATTAATCATTTCCATTTATTAACTGCATCCTCTACTTTATTGATTAAATTTCAAAATCATTTATCAGCATTACATTATTTCTTTCAAATTTTGCCCCCCTAAAATTTCTGTGCTTAGGGCAAGTGTCCCTTCCCCAAAGCCACCACAGCCTCCCTGTTCCTCAAAGAATGGTGACTCTGTGGTGAATACAGACATGAAACTTACATAGCTCTATGTTGTTCTATCGGCTCCAGAGGGGAAGGGGAGGGGGGCAAGTGATGTGCCAAGTGGCCAAGTAGTAGTATGCATATGCATGTTGGGCAAGATCTATTGAACTTTAGCAGAACTTTCCGATAAACTAAATCTGTTGCTTTTGGTCTTCATTTTGATTGCTTGATATACATTACTTGATATATTCGGTAAGCGAAACTTGATATTCGGTAAGCGATTACTTGATATTCGGTAAGCGAAACGCTTACCGAAAGCAAAGCCTTTCGCCAAAGGGGTGAAACTGGTTTAATTCTTAAGGATTGCGACTTCTTAAATGAAAATAGCCTCAAGAATTTCAGATCCACTCGGCATACTTGTCTTCTCAACTCGATTCGTTCGAGTTCCTCAACGAAAATAACCTCAAGAATATGAGGTACTCTCGATTCACTCGAGCCGTAAAAACAGCCTTCAACTGAAATATAAGCAGGCTTTTTTTGTGTAAGAACTGAAATCCTTAAAATTATATCAAATCGTTTTTTCAACAGAATAGTTTGCCTTAGGTAAGTTTTTGACAGCGTATTTCTAGTCATTAAGTCAAAGAAAAAAATATGAAATTTTAGCGTGCACACAAACATCACACGTGCACACGTGTGCAAGACTATTACTACCATAACTCATCGTAGCACAAAACAACCTGAAGCCAACAAAGCAGGGCACGACTATATAAATGAAAGTAAAACAGTTCAAAATAGGGATGATACCTTTTTATTGACAGTGAAAAGATATAAAATTATTTAACTGGATATTTCGAACACATATACAGTGTTCATCACTGTATATGTGTTTTGTCACTGTATAAATAATTTTATATCTATTCACTGTCAATAAAAAGGTATCATCCCTATTTTGAACTGTTTTACTTTCGTCATGGAAAGGCAGTGTGGTCTTCGAAGTTATCGACTATATAAATTCCTTATGGCTATATTTATTTCAAGGGTAGCCAATATTTAATTTGACCCTTATTGGCAGTAGAGTCTGATGAACTTTTATTCATTTAGCCCTTGGTTTGGCCACCACTTTGATTGACTTTGCCTTTGATGGCATAAGATTTGTACAAAGAGGCTCTTGATCAATGAGATATTTGGATTAATTTGGGCCTTGTTTAATTTTACCCTTAGATAATTTATCCTTCGGGATATGACAGTTTGAAATGCCTACTCTTAACTGAAGCATTTCAATGTAGGCCTACCAGAAATACTGGTAGTGGGATAATTAAATCAAGTAATGGCTTTATTAAATCTGGTCGTGGAGACTAAATTTACTCTGAAATAAACACATCCCTTTATTTTAGTTGCACGATAAAAAAGTGTTTTCGCATGGGCGTAAATTTTATCCGCTTCTGTTTTGAGCCAAACTCTGAAAATTCGTCTCAACAAGGTATTAAACTTTATATAATGTAAATAAAAGCCTTCTGCATATACTCTAGTGAACTCCGGAAATATTTCCGGAATATCCTCCAAATTCCTAGAAATGCTAAAGTGATGATTCAATATCGTTTGAAATGTTACTTCTCACGTTCGGGAGACACTTACGAATGTACAGAAAGTGTTGTAAATCTTTTGTCCTTAACACCATACAGTGTTCACCTACCTACTTCGTAAAGTAGCCCTCTTTTAAGCCAAATCTTTCTATTTAGAAAATCTAGGTCCCCCATATTTACCTAAAATCCGGAGATCCTACATAAGAACCATTCAAAGTGTTGTTTTTTAAGCCTCTAGGTTTTTATTTACACAGAGTAAATGGATCAAGTGGTTTTCTCATTAAAAGAACCCTCGTCCCACACATGGGACGCACCTGTTCTCACTCAAAGTAGGTTCCCCCTAACCGGTCTCCTAGGGTAGCCCTCTTTCAATCGTACTTCTTTACTATGAATATCCAGATTCTCTATATTTCCCCGATTCGATCGTAACTGACATCTTCGAAACATTGTTTTTAAATGATGAAAGTTCTGAAGTTGCAGAGAAAGGAGTAGAAGCAGTTTTCCCACCTAAGAAACAGTACTCGTGCATTATAGCGACCAAACTGTTTGTTGTTCTTTTATAAAAGCCGGTTTCTCTGTGTGCACTCGGATATAATTAGCTCAGCTTGAGTGAGATAAACTACTATACAGGTATATTTTAATTAGATATTTAATATACAGAAGTGATTAGGTTAGTATAAAACGTTTCTCTCTGTTGTAGTTTCTACAATTTTGTTACTAAACTATCATATTTCAGTATGATTAACCTAACCTCGCCTCTTGAGCAAGGTCATTATGATACACACGTACCAAAAACAAATCTTTCTCCGAAGGTAGCCTTTATTTTTATCATGCTTTCTAATCAAACTTAAATATTTGGTGCTCAACATTCCTCTATATACACCTCCCCCGCCCGGTAATATCATGTGCGCATGACTACTGGTCCTCCCTGTTTTGTTGTTGAGCTTGAGCTTAGTTCACTTTCAAAGTAATCCCAAAATTTACAAGAACGACTTCTTCCATAATTTTCAATTCCGATTTATTAATTTTTCAGCATTTAGACAAGTTTTATTTGCTGCATCGTAATTAAAAGGGGCGTGGAGTACATAATTAAACTGCTCAAATGTATCTACTTCCTTATAGTAATCTGCATTATTTTCAAAATATATCTGTCACGATTTGGTCTGTTTCTCACACGGAGTGCATTTTCCTATATTGTTCAGTGGCTACTTCCCCTTATTCTGGTAATTACTGCACATGTAATTATTAGTAATTTAACCATGGATGAACAAACCAAGATATACCTATTGTTTTTAGACCACACTGCTTTTTCATATGCAGTTTGAAATAAAATAGAGTACCAGCAAAGTAACAGTGGCTTCAGATAGGGGTGGGGTTGTGCCCCCTCAAATATTTTTGCCATCTCTAGATCCAAATAGAAACTCTTTGAAAAAGTGTTTTTGGCATTTTCACTGATAAAACTAAAAAATAACCGATTTTTCCGCCTATATATAGAAAAAAAAATTTTCCCTCCCCCTAAAATTTTCATGAATTGACACCACAGCAAGTAATTGAATGGTAATTAATTTTATTATTAGCGATAAATCTAAGACAGTGAAAAAAAAACAATAAAGAAGCAAAGTAACACTATTTCACATATACATACTAGACTCGGGTCCCAGGACTTGGACCTCCCACCATTGGGTTCGAACCTCCCACCACAAATTTTGTCCGACTCATAAAAAAGTAGGAAAAGTGCAATAAAATATCTTATGACGTGTTTGTAAAGTCTTTAGTACCCTTCCCCCTGAAAAGTCATAGCTACGGTCTTGCTCGGCATACCTTCATAAGTTCAATCAGGCCCGAAGTGATATCAGACCAGAAAAATCCCAGAAAGAAGAAAATGGCTGCCAATTTGTTTACAAAATAGGACATGTAGTAAAAATCAGATATGATAACTGAAAAAATTACCGTTGGGAAAATAAATCCCTATTGTTCAAAAGAGTGTAAACACCATAACAAATGAGACGTAATTTGTCTTTTAGCGATGACAAGAGAATTTTACCAGAGCTACAGGGCTTCCTACTCGGTAAAATTCTAGTTCAGCTACTTTTTGCTTTCTTGGAATCAGGTTAGATTAGGAAGATGAAACGTTCAGTAATGAATCCAGGACCAATAATATACACAGGAAGGTATTGACAGTAGTAAGGAGCGACCCGGCTCAATAATAAACGAAACTCTAAAAAACGGAATTTTGATACTAAAAGATGCGTAAAAAGAATTGGATTTTTATGCTGATTTGAAATATACAAGTTTCATCAAATTTAGTCTTTGTCATCAAAAGTTACGAGCCTGAGAAAATTTGCCTTATTTTGGAAAATAGGGGGAAAAACCCCCTAAAAGTAATAACAGTTTTTTATTGTTTAATCAAGTAGAATTGAGAGAAAGTGTCAAACTTTAGCATAAAGAGCGGAGCGCTGAGAATGGAACAGCCCCTTTCATACACGGAGCAATTTCTGTTCGTTTTAAGTTTTAATGTCGCTCCTTACTCTCAGTGAAAAAAACTAGTTTTTTATTATTCAATCTAAATTTGAGAAGTATACTTGCTGATCTTTAAAACCTCATAAATTGGGATTGAGAAAAGTTATTTAGTTGAAAATACTTTTCTTGTTCTTCATTTAAGCAGAAGATCTATTTTAAAAGGTTTCACTTCTGTAGCACAAAGGCTTTTAAGGTGATCAAAGGTCAGTGCCCTCTAGAGGTAGGAAGAGAGGAGGTAGATACTTCAAAATAACTATCCAGGTATACCATGGTATACCTTTCCATGGCGTTAGTATATAGGCTCATCCCTGAAAGTTTCATTTTCCTAACCTAACCTCCTTCCAAGATAGGAAGAAGTAGCTAAACTAGAATTTTACTTATTTGGTGCATAGAAATGTATTTTTCTAAATCTGGAGGAGAAGGATGGTGTTGCTACCCTACCACAGATGAGAGGTATTTTTTTCTGCTATACCGAATGTTTATACTAGATAACTTCAGTTTCGTGCGAACCGCAGCGACTAATTATTTCAAAACAATTTTTCTTTACCCAATTGTGCCACACCTGTTAAAAAAAAAGAAAAAAAAGAAAAAGAAAACAAAACAATTATAATCGCATTAATCTTCTTTTGACATTTTTAATAAGAAAACTTGTTTGTTGGCAACGGCGATTCTAAATTAATTCAAACTTTCATTTCTCAGGAAGAAAAAGTAATGATTTAATAAAATAATTTTCATTGAAAACAAGGAATTCTTTTTTCAGATTCGACTTGGCGAGCACAAATACTGAGAAAATATTTCAATGTATGGGACTCTATTGACGGTTTACGATAACGATTGTGGTCGTAACGGATGGAGATTGAATTGATCCTTAGCAAAGAACGCACATTATGAGTATCTGTAGGGTGCTTCACATAAAGCGTTACTAGTCAAAATCGCAGGGAATCACAAACTGATCAACAATGTTGACTGGGGCAAGAGGAAACATAATGATGTGGCTTGTCGAGAAAGCCCATACTAAAGGGGCTGCTTCAGAGCAACTTTAAAGCTTACAATTGCAGCCCCTATTAAATACTACATATATGAATGTAGCACGCTCACTTTTCGTGAGCGTGTCGTCTGGAATGCTAGAAGAAAGATCCAGAATTCTAGAAGAAAGATCCAGTTACTCTGAAATTGTAGCCAATCGAGGCAAATATAATCGTATTAAAATGTGAACTAAGGAGGTGTGAAGGCCATGGATAAAATTGCTGAGGATCTGGAAGATGTAGCTAGACGGTATAGTAGTAAAATATTATACTGGCATGTTAATAAATTGAGAGGAAGTAGTCAATTCGAACTAGTCCCAGTTAAAGATAGGAAAGGGACCACTGTTAGTAACAAGGAAAGAGTTAAAAAGAGATGGATGGAACATTTTGAGAATGTGATAAACCGAGATACAGTTGCAGGAAAAGATATAGATGAAAATGAAAAAGTTTGTGATGCCTTCGACGTGTACGAAGATTTGTTTTGTGAGAAAAATTAGCGACAGTACTAAAAGGATTAAAAAATATTAAGGCTCCAGTTGCTAATTGTGTGATAAACGAGTTTCTTGAATATGGTGGCTCTGAGGTTAGAAATAAGCTACTGAAGACTATGAATGTGATTTTTGAAACAAGGCAAGTATCTAATGATTTTAGGAAAACCTTAATTAAATCGCTGTATAAGAAAAGTGACAAGAGTGAGTGTCGTAATTATCGAGGCATTTGTATGGTCTCTGTAGGCAGCAAATTACTTAGTAATATGATACTTTTTAGACTGAGAGATTCCGTAGACAAAGTTTTAAGAGAAGAAAAGTGCGGTTTTAGAAAACGTAGAGGAGGTGTCGACCAAATTTTCACTCTTAGATTAATAATTAAGAAGTGTCTTCATTTTCAAACACCTTTGGTCCTCAGTTTTATAGATTATGAACAAGCGTTTGATTCTGTTGATAGAAGAGCTTTAACAAAGGTCTTATCCTTATATGGTATTAAATAAAAAAAACTTTTTAAATAAAAAGTTTTTTCAACTGAAAGTAAGGAGCAACATTAAAATTTAAAATGAACAGAAATTACTTCGTGTATGAAAGGGGCTGCTTCCTCATCAACGCCCCGCTCTTTACGCTAAAGTTTTTTACTGTTTTAAAAAGAAGAGTTGAGAGAAAGAGTCAAACTTTAGCATAAAGAGCGGGGCGTTGACGAGGAAGCAGTCCCTTTCATATACGAAGTAATTTCAAAAAACTTGTTTTTTTTTATTTAATTTCTGAACGTTTTTGAATGCATGTTTTGATTTTTTCTCTCCGCAGATAAATGATTAAAACGAAATTTGCATATTTTTTCTTTTTTTGCTAAATGGCTTTCTCATAATTTTGATCGAATGACTTTGAGAAAAAAAGAGCGGTGGAGGAAGCCTAGTTGCCCTCCAATTTTTTGGTTAATTAAAAAGGCAACTAAAACTTTTAGTTTTTTACGACTCTTTTTATTAGTAAAAGATATACGTAACTTATAAATTAGCTTACATGAAGAATTTTTTATTCTCATGTTTTTATTACACATATGAGAGGGTTTGCCCCCTCGTCAGTACCTCTCTCTTTACACTAAATCTTAATTTTTTTCCCAATTCATTAAGAATGACCCCTGAATCAAAAACGCCGTAGAATAAATAGTTGACATTACTAAAAATACTTTAGCGTAAGGAGCGAGGTATTAGGAGGAGGTGAGCCCCTTATATGGCTAATAATTTCTGTTCGTTTTTAGTTTTAATGCTGCTCCTTACTTCCAGCTGAAAATTTTCTTCCCCCATGACAAATTCCTCAATGGAAAGCTCCTCCACTATATCCCCATCTTCTCAACACCTCCCCCAACCAAAAAATCCTCCTGAAAACGCCTGTACACTTCCCAATAACCATTACTGTATGTAAGCACTGGTCAAAGTTTGTAATTTGTAGCCCCTCCAACGGGGACTGTGGAGGAGTGAGTCGTCGTTAAAGACATAGTTATAAGGTTTTTCGACTACGCTGAATAAAATGGCTATCTCAGAATTTTGATCCGTTGAATTTGGGAAAATAATTAGCTTGGGAGGGGGCCTAGGTGCCCTCCAATTTTTTTGGTCACTTAAAAAGGGCACTAGAACTTTTCATTTCCATTAGAATGAGCCATCTCACAACATTCTAGGACAACTGGGTCGATACGATCACCCCTGGAAAAAAAAAAAAAAAAAAAAAAAAAAAAAAAAACAAATAAACACGCATCCGTGATCTGCCTTCTGGCAAAAAATACAACATTCCACATTTTTGTAGATAGGAGCTTGAAACTTCGACATTTCGGTTCTCTGATACGCAGTGTTCTCTGATACGCTGAAAGCGATGCTGTGGTTTTCGTTAAGATTTTATGACTTTTAGGGGGTGTTTTCCCCTATTTTCTAAAATAACGCAAATTTTCTCAGGCTCGTAACTTTTGATGCGTAAGAATAAACTTGATAAAACTTATATATTTAAAATCAGCATTAAAATGCGATTCTTTTGATGTAGCTATTGATATCAAAATTCCATTTTTTAGAGTTTTGGTTTCTATTGAGCCGGGTCGCTCCTTACTACAGTTCGTTATCACGAACTGTTTGATACCAGACAAATACATTAAAGTGATTAGTACTATGTACGAGAATAATAATGCTACGGCTAAGGTAGGATATGAGGTTAGCAGCTGGTTTTGAAATTAAATCAGGAGTTAAGCAGGGTTTTATTCTATCCCCCTTTATATGGATCATTTTTATGGACCTCGTCTTAGGGAGCACAGGAAAGGCAATTGGAGACCATGGAATCGAATGGGGAGGAAGAACTCTCCCCTGATTTAGATTATGCTAATGATTTAGGCATATTAGACGAAAGTGTGAGCTCAATAAATGAATGTTTAGAGGTTTTGCGAGTTCAGGGTGCTAGAATAGGTTTGAAAATTAATGTTAAAAAGACTAAGTCACTAAGGCTAGGAATAAGTGAAGACGAAAAGGTGACGTTGGGTAACGAAAATATTGATCTGGTGGGCAACTTCACTTATCTTGACAGTATTATCAGTAAAGACGCTGGGAGCAGTGAAGATGTTAAAAGTAGAATAGCTAAGGCTCAGGGTGTTTTTTCACAGTTAAAAAAAGTTTGGAAGAATAGAAAGATAAGTCTGCAAACCAGGATTAGAATATTAGAGGCTACACTGATGACAGTGGTCAAATATGGCTCTGAAGCATGGGTGCTCCGAACATCGAATGAACATTTACTAGATAGAATAGAGAGAAATTGCCTATGGAATGTTCTGGGTACCCTGCTGACTGACCGTATTTCAAACAGTAGGTTGTGCGAAAAATGTGGTTCAATTCCGCTTGCCAGGGCTATAATGAAAGAAAGGTTGAGATGGCTAGGCCACGTTCTTTGGATAAAGGATGACAAATCACCGAATATTGTCCTTTTTGCCATCCGTCTGGGCTAAATGGAAAGCAGGTCGTCCTCGCCTGGGGTGGGAGGATGTCATAAATAAGGATTTAAAGGAAATAGGAACTTCATGGGAGGGTGACCCTTTGAAAAGAGCCTTAAAAAGCTGAAAGATTTAGTGAGGTTTTGCTAGCCACTGATATGTAGTCTTCTTGTGGGTCTAGAGGAAAGATTTCCTCCTATCCTGGACGAGGGACTAATCCATACCCAAAATAATTGTTAACACTTCAGTTCATCCTTTTTTCAAATTCATATGGTTCCTAGCAAGAGTAAGGATATAGCTGTTTAATTCTTGGCAGAAGAAGCAAAAAAGGGTGAAGATCCCAAAGCTGCTAACAAGGCTGAGTGAACTTACAGAGCTAGCTACTATTCTTTTGATGAATACTTTACAATAGTGAATAACTATCGCAAATAACTCAGAGAATCGTGAACATGACGGAAATACTATGGAAGTTAAGGTTCTTAGAAACGTTGCTGATAGGCGAGAATAACTAACCATGCAAAAAGACTACCCAAGAACAATGAAAGTTTTCATCATTTATTGCATAGTTCCTTTGTATGCACCCGCAGAGCAGCTGTGCTCGGGCTGTTGGGGGTATTTTTACCCTATAAGGGAAATTGCTAGGAAATGCTATGTTTAAAAGCTAATACTATTGAAGAAAGCAAGCGAGGAATCCAATTAAATTACTAAGTGACGTATTAAGTAGCATTAAGTGACAAATGGTGTGTTTGATATTGCTCTTACTATCTAGCATTCTGGTATTTTAAATGTATCACATTTTCATTATCTAAGGGTTCCTGTATCTAATAATCAAAGCAGAAAACAATTTCTTTTGTCTTAGCTAGGTATTTTCTTGATAGGGTTCCAATTCAGATATCTGAGGACCAGCATTTTGCTTCTGAAAACTAGCACATAGCATGATCACAGTCCGTATTGTATCATTGCCATAGGAGTTCTTATAACGAATATCAGCACGGAACCTTTCTGGTAGTCGACTTTCTGAGACTTTGGTCTTCGGCAGTACCTAAATGGAACTGGAAACCAAGAGATACTACAGTGGTGACTTATGAATTATAAATAAAACCTCAATACTTCAATACTTAAGCATTGTGGAAATACTTGAATACGTAAGTACTAAAGTATTTTATTTAAAATACTTATTACTTAAGTAGAATCTTAGAGGGATAATTGATATTTAAAGTGAAGTAAATATTTCCTGGAGTACCTGCTACTTGTACTTGAATAAAAAAGCAGAAGTACTTGGCACAACATTGTCCTGAATATTTCCTGCAGTACATACATAACGCCTTTTGGTTAGTTAAGAATTCCCCTTAACTTGGCCTGAAAGCCTTAACTTAACTCTTATGCACACACTATATTTTGATTTAATTTTCATCCCGTCAACATTCCCTCAAATTTTCACTTCAAAATCCTTAACCTTAGAATTAATAGCAGTAGTAGTAATAGTAGTAGTCGTTGCAGTAGTTTTGATTCGGTTCGTCTTCCTTCTTAAAATTTCCTGAAATTTTGACCTTAATATCTTTACCTTTCAAGTAGTCGCAGTAGTAGTAGTAGCAGTAGTAGTAGCAGTAGCAGTAACAGTATTAGTGTCAGTAATGGTAGTAGCAGCAGTGACAGTAGTAGTAATAGTAACAGTCCTAGCACTAGTAGTTGTAGTAGTAACGGCTCCTTTCAAGGCCGTATTCAGGATTTTTATTTTCGAAGATGGGGGGGCATTTCTTTAATGGTGTGCAACATTTTTTTTTAAACGCATCAAGTGTATATTTGAATGGATTTTTTGTTGCTTTTTTAAGGCTCGGACAGATTTTTATTTTTTGAGGGGGGAGGGGGCTGGGGATTCAAAACCGATAACTACCTTTATGGATACGGTCTTGGCTCCACAAACCTGTAAGCTTGGTACCGCATTCTGTAAGCTTAAAGCCGGTCAGGGAAAATGGAATTCTTTATGCACTTGCGCCAAAAAAGGAAAAATATGCTACTCATTGAAGTCCCTTGAGCCCAGAGTACAAGGTCTCTGAGATTTTGTTTTCAAACATTAAAATATTCTTAGAACATCTTTTGGTCTTGGTTGGGAAGTCCAATGTGGGTTTTATAGCCGTTAAATCTATTTTAAATCCTATTTTTTTTTACGGAGGGAGGGGCTTCTGATCGGAAGTACTTTAGTCCAGTCTCTGCTTTTGGTGTGAGCCGACCAAACATTTGAAGTCCACTGATTCCTTTTGCTCTGGGCCGATTGAAAATATTCCATCTTTGGCAAATTCCGCCTTATAAGTTTCAAGCCAATCAGACAGCTCAGTTCTGTTTATTCATTTACACTCTTTTGGTCAAACTACTGTCAAGAACTAAGTTCCATAAACCTGGCTTTTGATATCAAAGAGAATTAATCTAGGCATAACTCCTATGGATCACCACCTTGGCTGGAGGCTTAAGGAGGGTCTCCATATTTTCAATTCAAATATGACTCCAATTCAAACGAGTTTACTAAAACTATATGTTGGAAGCTGGCCATAATACTCGTCTTTCTTTTTTTGTTTTTTAATAAAATGTATCTATGGGAATGGGCTAATTGGGTAACTTGGTTTCCTTTCCATTACGATTACGTGAATCAAGTCCCCCTGGAGGCACATTCTTTAGACAGCTTGATTATTCGTGTCAAATCGTTGTTTCAAAATTATGATCTGATGCTATAGGTGCTATAACAGTTCTGCAAGGAAAATAAGGGCACAGGAGGAGTTGGAATCCCTTTGATGACACTTTATCTATAATAAGAACACTGGAGCCATCTTTTTCTGATCAAGCATGCTCCTTCCAGGTTGATGTGGCCACCTGTTCAATATGAGATGGTCTGAAATTGTTCTTAATTCTTGCTATGATTATTCTTTACTGAGAAAACGCTAGTGGGATGACCTTGAAGGTGGATGGCTTATGCATAGTAGGTAAGATTATTTAGGATTATTTCAGTAGAATTCGTGCAAAGAAGTGGTGCAGTCCAATATAACAGTTGAGAGGCTCAAATTCGGAATTATAAGTTTTATAAACTTTTTGGTGACCCAATTGAGCTATAGACCATTTCTGGAACGTTGACTAATGTAGGCCAGTCACATCTCAAGTAAGAAAAAAGCACTGTGCAACACCGTGCCACAAAAATATTGTGGCATGGTGTATGGCATGTACAATAAAAAATTCTAAATGAAAAAAGCGCGAAGTATTTTTTTTTCCTCTGTGTTCTAAAAAAAATACCGTCAGATAGTCTAATCATTTTCATAATGCTGTTACTTTCAGACTAAAAATACTGATACATTCTAGAAAAAGCATGTGTCTGTTTTAAACAAAGCCAAAATCTTAGCCGGAAAAACCCAATTACTTTTACATGCAGTTGCAAAACCATCTAATCCTGTCTAAAGCGCAATGAAGTGTGAATTACTTGACGAAATTTCAATCTTTAAATGGACATTCCTCAAGTGTGTTAAGTTCAAGGCGCATTCTCTTACACATTGTGCAATATACATTGGCGACAATAAAAGCGTGCTACTGAAACGTTAATGATTGTTGCTAACAGATTTATCCATCTCAATTTGAAAATCAGAGTTGGCAAAGTGTGATCGACTGTCACAGTCGTGATCACAGTGTGATCGATAATCCATCGACTGTCACAGTTGTTGGCCCGTCACCATCAAATGTTTTTTTTTTCTGTGTAGTGCCTATTTTTTATTTTTATCAGTATTTTTTTAATCATGAATTTTAGATACACTTTGTGTTTACATCTAGCCTAGACATAATACAGAGCTTTATAGCAATTAAAAAAAAAAACGTTTTCTAAAACTGAAAGTAAGGAGTGACATTAAGAACTTAAAACGAACTGAAATTTTTCTGCATATGAAAAGGGCTGTCCGCTCCTCAACGCCCCGCTCTTTATGCTAAAGTTTCTTTTTAATGTTTAAAAAGCGGAGTTGTGAGAAAAAGTCAAACTTACTTTTAGTTAAAATAAAACTTTTGTTATTTAATTTCTGAACGTTTTTGAATTAATGCAGGTTTTGAATTTGGCTCACCGTACATGAATAATTAAAACGAAATTTTCATATTAATTTTACTTTTTTTTAACTAATAATAACCTTATAATAATGTAGGTTTGATTTTTGTTCCAGTTGTTCAGGAATGACTCCTGAATCACAAATGCTATTCAATTAGAATAATAAACCTCTTTTAAAAGTAAAAAAAGTGTTTAGCGTAAGAGCGAGCTATTAAGGAGAGGCAACTCCCTTTAAGTTGCTGCAGCAGTGAGTTATTAGTAGTAGTTAGTAGTAACTCCCTTTAAGTACGCAATATTTTTTGTTCGTTTTAAGTTTTAATGTTGCTTCTTAATTTTTTTCTTTAGTTTTCTTTATTTTCTTTAATGTCGCTTCTTCCTTATTTAATTTGTGACCGTTTTTTAAATAATTTCGGGAAATGGAGCTCCCCCTCCATGAAATATTCCCTTCCCCACGAGACATGTCTCCATGGAACGATTTTCGCAACTTAAATTAGAGATATTTGCGGACTTATTTTTGTAAGGCTTAGGCTAGTAACAGAGCAGCCAAAAAAGGTTGAAACTATCTTTATGAAACAGAAAGTCACAAGCTGAGCAATTCTCAAATGACTGAATGAAAAAAAATATCTTTAAAAGATATACGAAATAATTTATATTAGTTTTGAGTTTTAATAATATTCCTTACTTACAGTTGGAAAAAACGCTTTTTTTTATTAATTTAATAACAAACACATGCCGAAGACATACAATATCTTCGGATTATTATCAAATAAAAATCATAGTTATGAAGCTGTTTAACATAAAATTAAATGCTAAGATTGGCCAGAAAATAACACAAACAAATTATTACTTATATTCACCATTATTCAACAAAATTCAAATTTTAGCGCAGAGAACGAGGTATTGACAAGGAGGCGAACTTCCTCATATACGTAATATGAGGAGGGTTTACCTCCTCGTCAAAACCTCGCTCTTTACGCTGAAGTTCGAATTTTGTTCCAATTCTTAAAGAATGACCCCTGAATCAAGGCTGATTAATTAGAATAAATAGCTCTTTTGAAATGGCTAAAAATACTTCAGCGTAAAGAACGAGGGGACGAACCCCTTCATATGCGTAAAATTTCTGTTCGTTTTAAGTTTTAACATTGCTCCTTACTTTCAGTTGGAAAAAAACTTCTTTTTTATTTAATTTCTGATTGTTTTTTAAATAATGATGAGAAATCCAGCGCGCCCCTTCATGGAAATTTTCTTTCCCCATGAAAAATTCCTCCATGAAAAGATCCTTCCACCCAACCAAATCCCCCGAGCCCCCCCCCCCCCCCTGCAAGAAAAACTCCCCCTGAAAACGCTGTATACTTACCAATAACGAATACTCCCCCTATATATAAACTGCATTTTAAATATGTAAATTGCATTTTAATGCTGATTTTAAATATATAAGCTTCATCAAGTTTAGTCTTACCCATCAAAAGTTACGAGCCTGAGAAAATTTTCCTCATTTTAGAAGATAGGGGTAAACACCCCCTAAAAGTAATACCATTTTAACGAACATCACACAATCAGATTCAGCGTATCAGAGAACCCTATCGTAGAGTTTTCAAGCTCCTATCTACAAAAATGTGGAATTTCGCATTTTTTTTGCCAAAAGACAGATCACGGATGCGTTTTTATATGTTTTTTTTTTTTTTTTTCCAGTGGTGATTGTATTGACTCAGTGGTCCTAGATTGTCGTAAGAGAACTAATTCTAACTGAAATCAAAAGTTCTAGTGCCCTTTTTAAGTGAGTAAAAAAATTAGAGGGCACCTAGGCCCCCTCCCACGCTCATTTTCCCCCCAAAGTCACCAGATCAAAATTCTGAGATAGCAATTTAATTCACCCTAGTCGAAAAACCTAATAACTATGTCTTTGGGGACGACTTACTTCCCAGAATCCCCGTGGGAGGGGCTGCAAGTTACAAACTTTGACCGTTGTTTACATATACTAATGGCTATTGGGATGTGCACAGATGTTTTCAGGGGGATTTGTTTTTTGGTTGGGAGGGGGGAGAAGTTGAGGGGATGGGCTACGTGGAAGGATCTTTCAATAGAGGAATTTGTCACGGGGGAAGAGAATTTCAATGAAGGGGGCGTAGGACTTTCTAGCATTATTAAAAAAAAATGAAAAAATAAATATGAAAAGTTTTTTCAACTGAGAGTAGGGAGCAGCATTAAAACCTAAAACGAACAGAAATTATTATGCATATGAAGGGTTTACCTCCTCGTAATACCTTGCTCTTTACACTAAAGTATTTTTAGTAATTTCAACTATTTATTCTACGGTCTTTGTGATTCAGCGGTCATTCTTAAGGAATTGGGACAAAATTCTAGTTTTAGTCTAAGAACAAGGTATTGAAGAGGGGGTGACCCCCCTCATATACGTAATAAAAACATACGAATATAGAAGTTCGTTACTTAAGTTAATTCGTAAGTGACGTATATTTTTTACTAATGAAAACGTTCGTAATAAATTAAAAGTTCTAGTTGCCTTTTAAGTAATCGAAAAATTGGAGGGCAACTAGGCCTCCTCCCCCGCTCTTTTTTCTCAAAATCTTCCGATTAAAACTATGAGAAAGCCATTTAGACAAAAAAAAAATTAACATGGAAATTTCGTTTTAATTGTTAATGTGCGGAGAGCCAAAATCAAACCTTGCATTAATTCAAAAACGTTCAGAAATTAAATAAAAAACAATTTTTTTTTTACTGAAAGTAAGGAGCGACATTAAAACTTAAAACGAACAGAAATTACTCTGTATATGGAAAAGGGCTTTTTCTCCTCAACGCCCGCTCTTTACGCTAATTCTTTGATGTATCTATCGGTATCAAAATTCCGTTTTTTAGAATTTCGGTTACTATTGAGCTACGTCACTCCTTAAACAGAGAGAGAGAGAGAGAGAGAGAGAGAGAGAGAGAGAGAGAGAGAGAGAGAGAGAGAGAGAGAGAGAGAGAGGGAGAGAGAGAGAGAGAGAGAGAGAGAGAGAGAGAGAAATATTTGCTTGATTTTCGTCTTTCATATTTTGTTACTAGCTGACAAAATCCTTGTTTTGTCACCTATTTGATTTATTCTCTTTTCATTAATTTTTTCTTTTCTTGATTTTGTACGTCAGGAATAGCCAGTATGGTCTCATAACGCATTTAAATCCTTTGACCACCTTCTATTAAACGTCCTTATTCTAACAGCCCCATGTTTAATAACAGCACTTTCTGCCCGAGATATATCTCGGGGGTTAATGACGAAATTGAATATAGTTTTGACTATAGCTCCATGATCCCATCCATGGCTCACAAATTTTGTAGCCTCCAGTTAAAACAGAAGTTTTCACTGGAAAGTTACCCCCATAGACTCCTTGAACAAAAGGACATGTTTCAAGGCGTCTTCTTTGTTCGTCTACACGTACATCAGCCTCTTCCCAGTTTCCAGCCACACCTGCACAAAAAGCGAACTGAGCCTGGCCACTCTGGACAATAAAAAAGAATTTAGCTTTTGCAAGTTCTTTGGTATCCATGAAATCGTTTTACCACCTTTCGTTAAACATTTTTAGTATAACATCCTTTCGTTTGAGACCAGTGCGTTTTTCTTATGACAGTGAAGGTCGGGAGGCTTATCTTGGTGGTTGCAGACGAAAATTAATATAGTTTTAACTATAGCTTCTTGATCCTATTTATTACTCACGAATGTCGAAGCCTCAAGGTTTCACCGGAATGTTTCCCATATCAACTCCTTGAACAAAAGGACAAGCTTCAAAGTGTCTCCTAAGTTCCATCTATTTCAGACTCTAGTACACCATTTTTTAGTCTTGTAGTAGTGTCTGTGTCTGACTGAAGCTTGACGAACATCACAGAGACGAACATTGCAAGTTAATACGTCTCTAACTCTATAAAGAATCCGGTTCATCTCTCTCTCTCTCAGACTTTGGTAAATAAAACCTATCCACCTAAGCCAGACTCTATTACACCACTTGTGAGCGTGGTAGTAGTGTCTGTGTCTGAAAATTCCTATTTTTGTATCTCTGATTTTTGAAAAGATATTCTAAATGATGGAACATAACAAAGTAAGTTCATTAAATATTTTTATTGAGATAATAGAACGTACAATACCATATGTAATTAATATATTCATAAAAAATTGAATGTTTCCAATCCAAAATATAATTCATCATGTTTTATCTTGGCTTGGCAATTATTTCATTTCAGGGTAATACACGACTTTTAACACGGTTACATCTATGACCTTATCACAAATTTCATGTTTTTCTATTTTTCTGTTCAATAATGATATCGGTTGGTAATCTACCAATGTCACAATTAATATTCCCTGATGCTTTGTTTTTTGTTGAACTGTCTTAAATTTCCTTCGCGATATTATATACTAATACTATTTTATTTTACTTGCGATTTCATTGTCTATTACGACACCATTTATACACAGGTAACAGTTATGATATTTAGATAGGATATAGTTTATAATTTTGGTAGAGCAGTAGAGCCTTCTTTTTCTTTTGTTTTTGTTGAATACTAATAACAGAAAGATCGCGATAGGATCTATCAACAGGTAATGTATTACCAGCCAGAAGTTGAACCATAAGCCGGAAGTTACTCGTCGTCATTAACTATTAGTTTCAGACTTGCATGCTCTTTGAGCGCTATCATCTCTGGAAATATTACTCTCGCATATCGACGGTCTTAAGTGTTGAGTGTATTTCGATACTACAAAGGAATCTAATCTTTCACTGTCATGAAAACGCACATATACATTTCAAATAGTCTTAATACTAATGCTTTTTTCATAGTTCGACTATTTTACAGAGATATTTTTACAGAGAGAATAAACAGAGATAACTGTTTATCCTTCCAGTTTACAAATAATACTGATCGAAAAAATATGATAAGCTAAGTACTATCGATAACCAGCCATAGAGTACCACGAGGTCAGCCATATATATAAAAAAATGTTCACTAATGATCATGTAATGATATTCTTCAAATACGCAAGCATTGCGCAGTAATTCCGTGAGACATTCCTGAGGATCAATGTACTCTTGAAATACTTTATAAGATTTTGAAAATATGAGACAGAATTTTACTATCGTTTCATATTTCAAAAAAATACTATAAAAATTTACATTCTTATGAAAACATTTTAAATCTTGAATAATTCATTTCTTTTTTTATTTGTTTTAGTTTTAGTTTTTTTCGTTTATTTTTTTGTAATTTAAATATTTTTCATCTATTTTATTTTTATTCTTTTCTTTGATCATCATATCCACGTTGATAGAGTCGTTCTCGCCATCAAGTATTAATATCATCATTAAAAATTGTAATATTTCGAATCCACTCCAAAAGTATAATTAATCAAGTTTTGTTTTGGCATGAAACTTATTTTATTTTGGGGTCATACACGACTTTTAACATGGGTTCACCAACAAGCCTATTACAATACCATATTGCTTTTATTCTGTTCAGTGATGGTATCTGTTGGTAAATTACCAATGATAATATTAACGCTCACCTGATGTTTTGCTTTTCATTGAATTATCTTTAATTTCCTTGGTGATATTATCAACCAATGATCTTTTTATTTCGCCTAAGATTTCACTGTCTATTAACAAAATATTATTACGCTGGTTACAGTTCCGGTACGGTGAGAAGACATGCTTTATTATATTTTATAGAAGAGTATGCTTTTCTTCTTTTCACTTTCATTTGAATGATAATTGAATGACAATACCTGAAATATGGCAATATGGGGTTATCATGAATAATATATTACAACAAGCGCTATGAAGAAGTTGCCTCTCTTCATCAACTATTATTTTTATTTGTTTGCATTCTCATAGAGTGGTTTTCTCATCTTTGGGAAAATATTATGTTTGTGACTTACGAAAAATTCCAACTCACCTGCCCCTAAATCTTGATAAATTCCCACTCACTTACCTCTGAATCTTACTAAATTTAAACTTCCCTTTTTGTCTAACTCTCAAAAGAATCTGATCCCTATCTTTAAAATTTCTTGTAAAAAAACCTTATTTGCCTATTGCAGACTCTAGTAGACAATTTCACACTTCATGTCTGTAAATCTAGATAGAATCCGATTCATCTCTCCCTGACTTTAAAGATTTTGGTTTGAAAAAATCCTGTCCCAAAGAAAAATATTTTGCTACAAAAGTTATTTTTCTAAAAGAAAAAATCATGACTGACATATTTATATCATTTTCACTTTTTTAAATATCCTGTGATTTTATCTTATATATATGGTAATTTGGTTTTAAGAGAGGAAAGAGTTGAAAAAATTTGAAAGTTCAAAAACACTAATTAAAAAACGTTACTACAAACATTATTTTTCTAGTGGAAAAAAACCCGACTGACATATTTATATCATCTTCATGTTGTATTTTTAGAAAACAACAAGCAAATTTTTTGTTATAAGTATTTAATGTGATTTCAAGACATGGAAAAAGCCGTCGAAAAAATTTCAGTTAAAAAATCCAAGTCACCCCAAAAATGTTCAGAATCCAAAATAATTAAAATATGCCAAAAGGGTTACGCTCGCAAACTACATTAAGGCTGTGTTTATACGCTCTTTAGTTTTGATATTTCTCTTTACTGTCTCCTGAAGGTCCAAGGTCAAAAATACCACGGATTGAATTCAAAAGTGCAAAAATGGCTAGTAGGGAGGTGTGTTTTTAAACTAAAGATGATACAAATATAAACAAAGACATACAATTCACTTGTATAGCAAGCGCATGAAACTTATTGCTTAGAATATATTTCTAAGAACACAATAGTATCATGGACTTGTTATTTCAGATGCTAACGCATTTTTCTTATACCACTGGAACTCTCTGGCCTCACGTTTCGATTCCTACACCAGACAAACAATTCATAAATTCAATGGGTGTTGTCGGATGCATTAATAGGATACTACTCATTTCATTTAATTCTTAATTTATAAGATGAAATGTAAGGATTTTTTCCAATTTATTTCCAAGAACAATTTTTTAGCATCGTCTTGTTAGTTCAGTTGACTAGCACGTCATTCCTTCATCCTTAGGAGTCCCCAGTTCGAATCCTGCACCAGTCAAATATTTCGGAAATCATCGAAAAGTTCTCAGCAAACATCTTAGATCATTACGTAATTTGTTTTGCAATAGTATCAAGAAAGGTAAAACTGCCTTGTCCATGTTTATTCAGAGTTCGTTGTTCCTCAAGATCATCTGTGGAAATTGCCATTACCGGGGTTTTTTCAGGTCTCATTAGTCTTCCAGTATACCACTAGAATCGACTTGTCTGGATTTTTCCAAAGTTTATTGCTCCTCATTAGTGCCTTAGGGGTAGATCATTGCACAACTGACATTCAAGGCCAGAGAAATTGATTGTGCAAGAGTTAATTGCTCTTCCAATTGCCTTAGGGTTTAATCATTGCGTAACAAACATTAAAAGCCAGAGAAATCAATTGTGTAACAGTTCATTGATCCTCAAGAGTGCTTTAGGGAGTCGCCGTGAAACCTTCTTCATGGTATTAAACCAATAAGAAAGAAATGAGTACTGGCTATAGCTAGCAGCAAGGTACATATAACCGATAAAACTACTAATGAGCCCTCTCCGAAGATTTTACTAGCATCCCTTCCATAAAAGACCTTGTAAGCCCCTGGGGCATAATTTACAACACTTACCCAGGGGTTCCAGCGGGCTGTCTTGTCCTTGGAGTTTTTGTAATGTGATTTTTGGTATATTTTTTGAAAACAGGGCTAGCGGGTGAAGATAGTTGCCGTCGGATTACTTTTGACTCTTAAAAAGAAACCTGCAACTTTGAATCTATAATAATTTAAGTCACCTCCGAAGTTTATACAGTCAGCTCTTCCATAAAAACCTTATATGCCACCGGACATAACTTAAAACCCTTGCCCTGAACTCTGGGAGGGGGTATTTTGACCCAAAGCTTTTTTTTTTATCTGATCGATGGACTATTTCAACGAAAATGGCTGTCTCAAATTGATCGGATGCATTTAAGGAAAAAAAAATGTCTCAAAATTTCCATCGGATGGATCTGAAGACAAAAGGGCATGGGGTTAGTTACCCTCCGATTTCTTTTGACTCTTAGAAAGGGCAATAAAAATTACCATTTACAATGAAATGAGCCCGACGTTTACATGACCACCCCTTCCATAAAAACCTGAACTTTCAATTTCCAATCAAATTAGCTTCC